>NC_058412.1:76387591-76520140 GCF_002201575.2 Neomonachus schauinslandi | reverse complement strand
GACTTCTCTAGAATTTAAGTTCTGTAGATATACATCTATATCATCTTTCCACTTGCCATTCTAAGCCACATCTTTAAATATATTATACATAAAATTGGAAGGTATAATCTGGTGTCCTGCCTTTCACACCTAGCACAGATATCCCATGAAGCCCATTTTAGTCTTCCTAGCTAAAAATCAGTTCTAGAATTTCAGAGCTGAAAGACAGAGTAAAGGCTTCTTAACCATCCCTCTGATTTTTGTGACTGAGGTGTTTTCTGTGCTTGTTTTATACTACTTACCACTTTTGTAATTATAACATGTGTTTTCAAGTACCATCCATTTGGTAGCATGACTCACAGTTTTTCCAAGGTTTAGTTTAAGAAAGGTGCCAAAGATCCCATGACTTTGTGGTAATGGGGCTAGTATTAGAATTCTCATCTTCTTACTCCGGGTGTTGTCTTTCTCTTACATGGTGCTGCCTATGGTGTATTTATTTACTTAATTATAATTAAGTACATGACTTAAATAGTTCTGAAAAAAATATTCCCCATAGCTTGTAATAATGGCGGGAAACTGAAAGATTAAGGCAATAGAGAAAAAATAATTGTGCTAGAGACCTGAAATAAGATTTCTGTTTGCATTTTCATAAATTTAGATTTCAGACAATAAACCAGACAAAGAGAACAAGAAAAAAAGTGATGGGTTTTAAGGTTCTTTTTCTCTGACAATAAAGCAAGTAACTGTTCTGAATGATAACTTTTTCCCTGCTTCCAAATTTTTAAATAAGCATATCCTTCATACCTTTACATAAGACATGTTGAGAAACACAGCAGGCAGTGTCTGCATGGGACTTGCAGAAAAGTCTTTGTACAGCTTTTTATATTGAAAAACTGAATAAAAACTAAAGATATATAATCTCAAATTTTGTAAAGCCTCCTTTCCTAGAAAATGAGCTTAGTCTCTTTTTTTTAGTTCTTTAATCTGTTGCAAGGTGAGAACTTGGAGAACTGATAGGAATGACTATTTTAAATATCTTCCTTTAGGTGGTTTGCAGGATCTGGATAACAGGCAAATCAGGACTGAATTTCTGGAAAATTCTCCTTTTATTAACTGAAGAAGGATCCATGTCCTTTATGAACTAAACATCTAGGTTGCAAGTGATAATTCATTTTGAAAATTCTGGAGCTTGATTTGTGTGTTTGTCGGGGGAGGCTGTCAGTCCCTGTCTACATGGACTTAGCTGTGAAAGAGCTTGTGGACTGGGATGTGACTTGCTCATCCTCTTTGAGTTTGCTGAAATGCTTGGACAAGAGCTTGGTTGAGACCTTGGTTAAGACCTCAGAGTTCTCGGGCACCTGGGTGGCTCAGTTGGTTAAGCGACTGCCTTCGGCTCAGGTCATGATCCTGGAGTCCCGGGATCGAGTCCCGCATCAGGCTCCCTGCTCAGCGAGGAGCCTGCTTCTCCCTCTGACCCTCCCCCCTCTCATGTGCTCTCTGTCTCTCTCATTCTCTCGGTCTCAAATAAATAAATAAAAATCTTTTAAAAAAAAAAAAAGACCTCAGAGTTCTCTGGCAAAGGTAATTTTAGACAGGAACAATGTTGAGGGGTAGGTGGTACCAGTTGATTACCTCAGCCACAGTGAAACCTCACCAAGACCCCTAGAGTATGTCTAATGTCAAGATGCTATATATAGTGTATTATTTATCCCCAAGCAGTATACTATAAGACCTTTTTTGAATAGATACATGCAAAATTGTTGATTAATTGATGGATAAGTCCATAAAAATTGCCAAAACTCATAAAAAATTTGCTAGAAACTTTGGACTTACCTTCCTTGTTTTTTAAAGATAAGGAAAATGAGGCTCATAGAAATTAAATAATTTGCTCAAAATTCAGTTACTAGAGCAGGAATCCAAGATTCAGTAGTAACCAGCCTTTCTGTTTTCAGAGTTCCTTCCACAGCACCATGCATGTGCGGTTCCTCCCGGTGCATTTCCTGGGTTACCACTAATAATAATAGGTTATGATTAGAAATCACAGTAATCCTCTTAGCCCATGTTTTCTGTAGTTGGTGCTTTGGCTACTGCCATTCCTGTTTGGCAAGGCTACTAAGATTTGGTATATAGAATATAGAAAGATGAAATATTTCCCAAGAGGAACAGACACTGAGGATTCTGCTTCTCAACAGAAGACTTACCACCGTAGGGGGTACGGGTCAAGAAGTATCTTAAACTTACCATTCCAGTCCTAACTGATGTGAGTGGTTGGCTCTTCTTGATCCATTCCTTTGATAGATTATGAGATTGAATAACAAAAGGTATACTTAAAAGCCTTAATCCGTTTCCTAATCTAACTTTCTTATAAACAAATGAAGATAAAGCCCAAGGAAAAGGTTAGCTTTGTATTCTTTTTCCTCCTTCCTTTCTTTCTCTTTTTCTTTTCTTTCCCTTTCTTTCTTTCTTTCTTCCTTTCTTCTTCCTTTTTCTTTTCTTACTTTTCTTTCTTTTCTTTCTTTCTTTCACTATTCTACCAGAACAATAAACAGAATTTTAAGATGTTGGAAGGCAAGCTCCATAATGTTCATGAGTTGAAAATACACGCAGAGTTTTGTTTTTTAAAGCTCATAACTATAAGAGTACATAATTTTGTTTTCTCACTTTGGTCAAGAAACAGGAATATTCTTTTCATTGTATGCTCATTGGTCATTCTCATAACCTATAGGCATCTGTTACCTCTACTTACTACCTGGCTTTCAGGTACCTAAGGCAGGGATAGCTAGAACTAGTGTTTTTAAGTACTTGCTAGAGTCTCAGCTAGTTCATTAATTGGCCCCAAATTTCGGTACTAATAAGGCGTACAAGAAGAATAAGAAGTAATTTTGATTCCAAAGCTCTTATACGTAATACTTTCCATTGCTCTATTGCCTAAAGATTAAGTAACAAGGTTGCCTTAGAGGAAAGAGATAAATTCCTAATTGCTGTGCTTAGAAGACAGTTCAGGTCTAAGAGATCTTTTCATACACACATAATAGATAACAGCTTCCACTTCTATTGTGCCCCAGTATTTCAGCTGCAGAACTATTGTTAGTCAGCCAAAGTTGTTCATATTACAGAAATGACTCTTTTCCCACTCTTCTTAGGGGAAGGTTGGGGAAAAGATTGTAGAAAGTTTGTCTACTATTCTGTGTCAGGTTGGTCGGGAAAGGACCATGGAGGCCTACCTTAACTAGACAGTTACTTGCAACACACCAAAACACTCAGTTGAATAAGTAAGGGAGCATATAGTTTGGTTGTCTAGTAGTTCTCTTGTTCTTGGATGAGCTTACATTTAAAAGATACTAATTTTTAAAGATAGCCATAGTATAACTTAACAGGAGTTATAAGGAGGTTATTGGGGATAACTTGAGCTCCTAGACAAGTTTTTTTAGTTTCTATAACTAAAAGGAGTGGGAGCCATTGGAAGCTCTGCATTCTAGAAGATGAATCAGGTTCATTCTAGACATAGGCAAGTATAAATGGTTCTAGCAGTCAGTTAGGGACCCTACATTGAGTCTTTTTCCAAGGAGTGTAAAGACATCTAAGAATTTGATTAATTTCTTTTTCTTTAATTAAGGTGTCTGTTGTGAGATATAATCCATACATACATGCATAAAATGTGGGGGGGGTTTTGCAAAGCAAACATCTATAAATAACCACCACTCCAATTAAAAACTAAAAACATGCCAACACTCTCATAAGTTCCCCCCTAAAGCTCTCTCTCAGTCACTATCCCCAAGAGTTGGCCATAATCCTGAAATGTATGATAATTTCTTTCCCTAGAAGTCTTACCATCTGAGCATGTGTCTCTAAACACTATAGTTTCATCTGTTTTTTGAAGTTCATACCGTTCGTATTCTTTTTTTTTTTTCCCAGCTTTTTCTTAGTGTTAAGTTTCTAAGATTCTCTGTGCTGTTGAGTGTGACTGTGGTTATTCATTTTCCTTGTTGAGTAGTATTGCATTATATGAATATGCCCCCAATTTATATATAATTTCTGCTGTTAATGGACATTTCACTTGTTTGCAGTTTTGGCTGCTATAAATAAATGCTGTCTCTTGGTGAACATATGCATTTCTGGTAGAGTTGAGTGCAACTGCTGGGACATAGGTTATGAATCTTCTATTTTAATACGTAATGCCATATGGTTTTCCAAAGTGCTTGTTCCAGTTTACAGTTCCATCATCAGGAATTGCTCTGTGTGATACTTCATATGTTTGTTTTTTTTAAAGCATTCTGAAGAGTGGGTAATGGTATCTTACTGTAGTTTTAATTTTCATTTCTCTGATTCCTAATAAGGTGGAGCAAGTTTTCATGTTATTTGACCATTTGGATATCTTTTATGAAATCTCAGTTAAATCTTTTGCTCTATTTAACTGTTGGGTTGCATGTCTTTTTCCCTCTTGTTTGATAGGAGTTCTTTATAAATCTGGATACAGTTCTGGTTATATATATTAGAAATATCTTCTACTTGGTGGATTACCCTTTCCACACATAATGGTGACTTTGATGAACAGAAATTCTTACTTTTAATTAATTTTAATTTTAATGTAGTTTAAGCTGTATTTTCCATTACAGTTTATATTTTTTGTGTACTGCTAAGGAAATATGTTCCTATCCAAGGTCATAAAAATGTTCTCCTATATTATTGTCTAAAAACCAGAAATTTATTGTTTTGCCTTTCATAATTATGGCTGTAATTCTAACTGAAATTGACTTTGTTATTGGTGTGATGTCATAGTTTTATTTCTCATATATTCACATGTCCCAGTACCCTTTATTGACTATTCCCTTATATTTTCTTCCACCAGTATTCTTCAGTGACACTCTATTCATAAGTCAAGGATCCATGTATGCATGAATCTATTTCTGGGCTCTGTTGCACTTTTTGATCTATAAAAGTGGTAATTCATATGGCTCAACATAAAATGTAGAAATGCAATTGTTTTTTATATATTGACTGTTACTGTGCAAACTAGCTAAATTGCTTATTGATTCTAATAACTTATCTGTAGATGCTCTGGACTAGGTCCATAAACTATAATAATCTCAGGTTAATAACATTGTATTTCTAACTTTCCAATCCTTTTAGTTTTTAATTCTTTTTTTTTGCTTCACTTTACTGGCTACAAGCAGTATGATGTTGAATATAAGTAGCGTTTTTAGTAAGTATCTTTGACCCTACTTTAATACCTCATCTCAAAGATAACACCTTCAGCATTTCACTGTTAAGTGTGTTGTTTACTATAGTTTTTCTCCACCCCCCGCCCCACAGATATTCTTTATCATATGTGTCAGTTGGGATTCTCAGCAAGATCTTGAGACAGAGTTAGAGGAGTACTAGGGATTTATTTGAGGGCTACTGCCTGTGAAAAATAAGGAGAAGGAAACAGGATTGGGCAGGGAGAGCCTCAGACAGTGATGCAGAATCTTGACCAACCCAGTGGAAAACTCTGGAGCAAAGACTGCTTTTTGGAAGCATCCCACATTGGACAGAGGTAGCCAGGCCCTGCTACACCTCCTGGGCCCATTCATTGGCTGGGAGTTGCTCAGAAAGAACTTAGCCTTACTTCAGTCACTACAGTTAATCCCAGCATTACCATAGTCAGGGGCTGATAGCTAGTAGCATTTTTTCATAGCTGGATGGCCAGTCCTTCTTTTTAGGGAGATTTGAACAGTATACAGTAAGACTATTGAAAATCAAAGGCCAGATACATTCTAAAAGCAACCAGAGAAAAAAGAGAGAAGACTTTCAAAGAAGCTAGAATTGGCTGACAGCTGACTTATAAACTGAAACAATAGGAGTCAAAAAATAATAAAATTTACTGAAAACTAATTAGAACTATAATTCTATACCCAATGAAAATATCCTTCATGTAAAGAAAAAATAAAGACATTTTCGAACAGACAAGAATGTAGAGAATTTGTCACCAGAAGATTTGCACCAAAGAAAATAATGGAGGATAATATTCTTCAAGCTGAAGGTAAATGATCTCAGAAACTCAGACATACAAAGGAAAAAGAGCATTAAAAATAAAAATATGTAGGGGCACCTGGGTGGCTCACTTGGTTAAGCATCCAACTCTTGATTTTGGCTCAGGTCATGATGTCGGGGTTGGGGGATCCAGCCCTGCATTGGGCTCCTCGCTGAGCAGGGAGTTTCCTGGAGATTCTCTCTCTCTCTCCCTCTGCCCCTCCCCCAACATGTGTGCTTGTGCACATGCTCTTTCTCTCTAAAATAAATAAATCTTTTAAAAAATACATTAAAAAAATAAAAGATATGTGGATAACTAAATGAATATATACTGAGTATAGCAATAATAATAGTATCTTGATGAATACAGCATGACAGTATTCTGGTACTATTAATACTTGGTCATAGGAAGCTTGGCAGCTTTTACCTGGGTCTCTTGGACCTCTAGAAATTGGGACATTTCTTTTGGGAGCCCATTTAATATGATGTGAGGATCCTAAGCCACATGGAGAGCCCCCATACAGCCCTACAGTCAGTGGTCCCAGCTGAGTGCCCACCTGCCAGCCATCATCACTTTCCTGCCACTGTGGGTGAGCAGCACCTTTAAACCTTCAGATGAATCAGCCATAACTCACATCTGATTGCAACCATTTGAGAAACATCAAGTGAGATCTAACCAACTGAGTCCGGTCAGCCCAAAAGAACATGAAGGATAATAATAAAATGCTCTTTTAAGCTGTTAAACTTTGAAGTAATTTATTATGGACCACTAGATAGCCAGAACACTTAATATCATCTAATACCTGGTTGGTCTGTATCAATTTTCTTCCACCATTTCAAAAATTCTTTTTCATATTTGTTTTATTTAAATCAAAATCCAAGCAAGGTCTATACATTGCATTTTATTGATGTGTCTCTTAAATCTTTTTTAACCCACCTCCTCATGCCATTTTTTGTTGTTGAAGAAATTGGATCATTTGTCTATAGGATTTCCCACAACCTAGGCTGACCTAATATCGTTTTCTTGGTGTAATTTAATATACCTCTGTCTTGTGGATTTCCTATCAACTGTTAGCTAAATATAGAATTTTGATCAGATTTAGATTAAATTTTCTTTTTTGGCAAGCATATTTCAAGGTAGTTTTTGTATAACAAAGAATATGGCTAGTTTCTATCTCTAGGGAGACTTCAAATCTTTGACTATCCTTAGTAATAAAAGTGTCTTTGTTATGCACGAGTCCTTGTATCACACCTGAGTTAATGCCTAATAAGATGACTTAAGATGGGGCTGGTCACCAGAAAAACCAATAATGTGGGTTTGGACTTTAAGCCATCCCAAATGCCTCCAAGAAGAAGAAGGGGGCTAGAAATTGAGTTCAATCACATAGGTGGCCATTGATTTAATAAATCGTACCTTTGTAATGAAACTCCAATAAAAATTTTGGACACTGAAGCTGTATAGAGCTTCCTGGTTAGTAAGCACACCTATGTTCCAGGAGAGTGATATGCCCTGATTCCATGGAGAGAGGGCTCAGAAATTCTATGTTTGGGGGGCCTCCAAGACCTCACCCTAAGTGTTTCTTTAGAAGAAAACTAATTTGAATATAGTTCTAAGTTCTGAGCTCGAGGGGGAGGAATCATGGAAACCCCCCAGATTTGGAGTCAGTTGGTCAGAGTGCACATGGCCTAGAATCCCTAACTTGTGGTTGGTGTATGAAGTAAGGACTGTCTTGTTAGGGACTGTGCCCTTTAATCTGTAGATTCTAATGCTGACTTGAGGTGGTTAGCATCAGAATTCTATTACAGTATACCAGTAGTATTGTATATTTTTATTTGTTTTTCATCGGAAGACATGTCATTTCAGGTTGGTTGTCTTAGATTTTTAGGTCAAAGATTTTCATATGTAGGGATTTAATGGTCCTGGAAATAAAGTATTGTAACATTACTCTGGCTGCTCTTCTAAGCTGGAAGTTGGCAGACTTTATGTAAAGGGCCAGGTATTAAAAACCTTAGAGTTTCTGTGTGAAATGGTCTATGTCCCAACCACTCAAGTTCTGTCATTGTACTATGAAAGCAGCCATAGACATAAGGGATGGTCATAAAACTTATATTTACCAAAACTTGGTGCCAGGCAGAGGATTCTGGGAAGATGGTGGAGTAGGAGACAGGAGGAATCTGTAGATAGCAGTGGTATTGGGAGAATCTGTCTAATTTCTTTTGAAGGCTTACAACTTCCAGGGGAAGGCTTGGGGTAAACTGAAGTAAATTGTACTCATTTCAGTTCTTAGTTCAGAAACAATTACCTACTCCCACCCTCCTGCCCTGTGGCAGGCAGCTCTGCACACATTCACTGAACAGCTTGACACAGCTTGCAGGAGCCGCGGTGGGCAAAAAAGGAGCTTATCCTCAAAATACTGGGAATCCATGCCCTGCTTGTTACTTCTGATCTCAAAGGTATAGACAGAGAAGGTAGCTGTTGTTGCAACTCCACCCATTATTAAAAGTTCTCCACTTGAAGTAACTCAGAAAATTTAAAGGGCTAACAACATTTTCCCCCTCTTTTATTTTTCTCTTTTTACCCTTTTGGGAGCCAGACATTAATGAGTAGGACATTCAAAACAATTGCATATTTGGGGGAAATTAGAAAATTACTACAAATGTTCAGGGAAAGCCTCAGGCTCATAAAAGACCCGAGAGGTCCTTAAGTTTTGGGATAGATGGAGCCTACAATAATCAAAAAAGCAAAAACAATAGAAACAAAAAAAAAACGCGAATCCTAGGAAAAGGAGAATCTGATGTCTAGAGTTACTACATTATTAGAGTCACATGTCCAGTTTTCAGCGGAAAAAATAACAATGCATACAAAGAAATGTGGAAGTATGGCCCATTCATGGGGAGAAAAAAATCAACAGAGATAGAAACAATTAAAAAGAACCAAACAGGAATACTGAATTGAAAAAATTTATTTAGAGGGGTTCAAAAGCAGATTTTTTTCAAGCAGAAGAAACAGTGAGCAAACATGAAGATGTGTTATTTGGAATTATCTAGGAAGAGGAGCAAAAGGAAAAAAGAATAAAAAAGAGTGAAGAAAGCCTATAGGAATTACGGGACTACATCAAGTGAACCAATATATGTTTTATTTATGTATAGTGGTTGTCCTGGGGTGTGGGGGGGGGTGGGTGGCTAGAAAGCCTATTTAAAGAAGTAATGACTGAAAAGTTCCCAAATCTTGGGAGGGAAATAGACATCCAGATTCATAAAGTCCACAGGATCCCAAATAGGTTAAATTTAAAGAGATCTGCACTGAAACACATTATAATCAAATCATCAAACATCAAAGACAGAAAGTTTTGAAAGCAGCAAGAGAAAAGTGACTTGTCATGCCAGAGCTAAGATAGTCAGCTGATTTCTTAGCAGAAACCTTTCAGGTCAAGAGAAGGTGATGATGTGTTCAAAGTGCTGAAAGGAGAAAACTGACAAGAATACTATATCCGGCACAGCTGTCCTTCAGAAATGAAGGAGAAATAAACATTTTCTCAGACAAACAAAAGCTGAAGTTCATCACCACTAGACCTGTCTCAAAAAAAAAACTAAGGGAGTTATTTAAGCTAAGATGAAAAGATATCAGCAACATGAAAATGTATGAATGTATAAGCTTTCAACTCTAACATAAATAAAATGCAAAAGTATGAAAAATAATTATAGCTGTAATAATTTGTTAATGGATACATAATATAAATGATGTAAATTGTGACATCAATTACATAAAATGGGGAAGAAGTAAAAATGTAATTTTCATATGTGATTGAAGCTCAGTTGTTATTAGCTTAAAATAAAATGTTATAATTATAAGGTGTTGTATACACATCTCATGGTGGACACAAGTGAAAAACCTTGTAGCAGATACACCAAATAGAAAGATATCAAAGCATATACCACTACAAAAGAAAAATCATCAGATTACAAACGAGTGTCAAGAGAGGAAAAAGGAACAAAGGCACTACAGAACAATCAGAAAAATTGTTAACAAAATAGCAATAGTAAGTCCTCACTTATTAATAATTACTTTAAATGTAAATGGATTAAATTCTCCAATCAAAAGACACAGAGTCGCTGAAGGGATTTAAAAAAAAATATATCCAACTATAATCCGCCTGTAGGGGACTCCCTTTAGCTTTAAGGACACACATATGCCAAAAGACTTGGTAATAGATACTCCATGGAAACAGTAACTAGTAGCGCAGGAGTGGCTGTTATATCAGACAAAATGGACTTTAAGTCAGAAACTGTCACAAGAGACAAAAGAAGGTGATTATATAAAAGAAAGAGACGTTGCCATTTGCAAAAACATGGATTAACCTGGAGGACAAAACAAAGAAAAAAAGAACCAAACAAAACCCAGACTCTTAAATACAGAGAAAAAAACTGGTGGTGGCCAGATGTGAGGTGGGTGGGTGGGGATGGGTGAAATAAAGATTAAGATTACACTTTTCTTGATGAATCGGTGTACTTTGTCAAATGCTTTTTCTGCATCTCTTGAGATGATCATATGGTTTTTATATTTCTGCAAATATTGAACGACCCTTGCATCCCTGGAATAAATCCCACTTGATCATGATGAATGGGTTTTTTTTTTAATATATTGTTGGATTTGGTTTGCTTATATTTGGTTGAGGATTTATGTATCTATGTTCATCAGAGATACTGGCCTGTAGTTTTCCTTTTTGGTAGTGTCTTTATCTGGGTTTGGTATTGAGGTAATGCTGGCCTTGTAGAATGAATTTGGAAGCTTTCCTTCCTCCTATTTTTTTGGAATAATTTGAGAAGAATAGCTTTAACTCTTTGAATGTTTGGTAGAATTCACCTAGTGAATTCTCTGGTGAATTTTTCTAGTCCTGGACTTCTATTTGTTGGGAGTTTTTTGATTACTGATTCAATTTCATGGCTAGTAATCAGTCTGTTCAAATTTTCTCTTTCTTCCGGATTCAGTTTAGGGAGCTTATGTTTCTAGGAATAACAATTGAGCTTCAATCACATATGAAAATTACATTTTTACTTCTTCCCCATTTTATTCTAGGTTGACCAATTTGTTAGCGTATAATTTTTCATAATACTCTGTTATAATCCTTTATATTTCTGTGGTTTCAGTTGTTATTTCTCCTTCATTTCTGAGTTTATTTATTTGAGTCTTCTCACTCTCTCTCTCTCTTTTGATGAGTCTTGGTAAAGTTTTATCATTTATGTTGATCTTTTCAAAGAACCAACCCCTGGTTTCATTGATCTGTTATATTGTTTTTTAGTCTCTCTTTCATTTATTTCTCCTTTAATCTTTGTTATTTCTTTCCTTCTGCTAGATTTGGGCTTTTTCTCTTCTTCTTTTTCTAGCTTCTGTAAGTGTAAGGTTTTACTGCTTATTTGAGACTTTTCTTGCTTCTTGACTAGGCTTCTATGGCTATAATCTGCCCTTTTAAAACAGTTTTTGCTACACTCCAAAGATTTTGGACCATTGTTTTCAATTTCATTTATCTCCATGTATTTTTTTATTTCTCATTTGATTTCTTGGTTGACTCATTCATTGTTTAGTAGAGTGTTCTTTAGCCTCCATGTGTTTGTGTTCTTTGCACATTTTTTTCTTGAGATTGATTTCTAGTTTCATACTGTTGTCGTCGGAAAAGATGCATGATATGATTTCAGTCTTTTTGAATTTATTGAGACTTGTTTGTGGCCTAACATGATCTATCTGGGAGAATATTCCTTGTGCACTTAAAAAGAATGTGTATTCTGCTGTTTTGGGATGGAATGTTCTGAATATATCTGTTAGGTCCTCTGGCCCAATGTGTCATTTAAAGCCGTTGTTTCTTTGTTGATTTTCTTTCTGGATGATTAATTCATTGAGGTAAGTGGATATTAAAGTCCCCTACTTTTACTGTAATACTATCAATTTCTTTTTTTTTTTTTACGTCTGTTAATAGTTGCTTTATATATTTAGGTGCTTTCATGTTTGGTGCATAAATACTTACAATTGTTATATTCTCTTGTTTGATTGTTTTATCATTATGTAGTGTCCTTCTTTGTCTCTAGTTAGTCTTTGTTTTAAAGTCCATTTTTCATGATAAAAGTGTGCTACCCTATCTTTCTTTTAATTTCATTTTGCATGGTACATATTTTAACTTCTCTTTACTTTCAATCTGCTGTGTCTTTAGGTATGAAATGCGTTTCCTGTAGGCCACATATAGATGGGTCTTGCTTTATCGTCCATTCCATCACCCTCTGTCTTTTGATTGGAGCATTTAGTGCATTCATATTCCATTCATATTCAAAATAATTATTGATAGATATGTACTTATTGCCATTTTGTTAACTTGATTTATGGTTGTTTTTGTAGTTCTCTGTTCCTTTCTTCTCTTGCTCTTTTCCCTTGTTGTTTAATGGCTTTCTTTAGTGATATGCTTGGATTCCTTCCTTTTAATTTTTTGCATATCCATTACAGGTTTTTGATCTGTGGTTTCTGTTAGGTTAAGATACATGCTTTCTGCAGATGGCAGTCAATATTAAGTTGATGGTCACTTAAGTTTAAATTGATTCTAGAAGCACTAAATTTTTACTCCTCCATCTGTACATTCTATGTATATAATGCCATACTCTCCATCCTTTTATTTTGTGAATCTTTTGACTCATTTTTATGTATGTAGTTGATTTTACTGTTTTTGTGCTTTAATGTCTCTACTGTTTATATAAGTGATGAATCTACTACTTTTATTATATTTGCATTTACCTGTGAAATTTTTCTTTTCATAACTCTTACTCCTGATTATGGCCTTTTCTTTTCAGTCAAAGAATTACCTTTTCTGTTTCTTGTCAGACTGGTTTAGTGGTGATGAACTCCTTTAACTTTTTCTGGGGAAGCTCTTTCTCTCTCCTTCTGTTCAGAATGATAGCTTTGCTGGGTCGGGTATTTTCCGTTGAAGGTTTTTTTCCCTTCAGCACTTATAAAATATTATGCCATTCTCTTATGGCCTGTAAAGTTTCTGCTGAAAAATCAGCTGACAGCCTTATGGGGTTCCCCCCTGAATGTAACTGTTTTCTCTTTCTGCTCTTAAAATTCTCTCTTTAGGGGTGCCTGGGTAGCTCAGTCATTAAGCGTCTGCCTTCAGCTCAGTTCATGATCCCAGGGTCCTGGGATCAAGTCCCACCTTGGGCTCCCGGCTCTGCAGGAAGCCTGCTTCTCCCTCTCCCACTCCCCCTGCTTGTGTTCCTGCTCTCACTATCTCTGTGTCAAATAAATAAAAAAAATCTTTAAAAAAAGTAAATAAAATTCTCTCTTCATCACTGCTTTTTGCCATTTTAATTATGATGTGTCTTAGTGTGGACCTCCTTGGGTTGATTTTGTTGGGGATTCTCTGTGCCTCCTAGATCTGCATATCTGTTTTCTTCCCCAGAGTCAGAAATTTTTCAGCTATTATTTCTTCAGATAAATTTCTTGCCCCCTGTTTTCTTTCTTCTCCTCAGAGGAGACCTGTTTACCAGAACCAGGCACTTCAGGGTTATCTCCTTTGAAGGTTGCGTTGTTGAAGTGAAGTGGCTTCACTTCACAACAGTGAAGCCACTGTTGTGGCTGAGCTATGTTTGCTTTCAATCCAGTCAGCTGCAATTGCCCACTTTACCTGTTTGGGCCACAGTTTGGTCCCTGTGCTGTTAAGGAGCCAGTCTGGGGCCACCTTGCACTTGTAGTTGGGTGGTATCTATTGGTCAGACCAGATGCCTGCCCACAGCCCATTTCCCTGGTCTACAGTTACATGAAACTGCAGTGCTGTCTCATTGTACCCCTTGAGAGGGTTTTGTTGGTGGACAGGGCTGGCAGTCAGATCAGGTGTCTACTCCCAGTTCACCTGCTGGGCCTACAGTCAAACTGGTGTGTGTGGTTATCTTCCCCTTTTCCCAGAGCAGGGGTTACTTTGGAGTGGTACTGGTCCCTGCCAGGACTACTTGCTGGAAGTGACAGAGCAGGAGCCACTTTGAAGGGACTCTTAACAAGTAGGGCAGGTTGGTTGGGGCAGATATGCAGGAAAATGCTGGTGTGTGATGCACAGTCTTAGCAAGTAAGGTGTTTTTACTGGCTCCCACAGGTGTCCAGCTATGTGGGAGGGTGGGGGATGGAAAGTTCTTTTGTTCTTAGAGAAGTCTCCTAAAGATCGCTGCTCCTTCAGCACATGTTCTGATTTTAGTAAATAAATCACCTTCACATATACCCCAGATGCTTTTCAAACTTCTGCTTCTATGAAGTATCTCCATGGGATTGTCTCGTTTTCTCTTTAAAGGCAGGGACTCAGTTTCCTAAGGCCCTCTGGCTCTCCCAGAACTAATAAGCCCACTGGTTTTTAAAGTACCCAGAGTCAAGCTCCACTGATTGTAAAACTTGCAAACTTAAGCCCCACTGGTTTTCAAAGCCAAATGTTATGTGGTCTCATCTTCTTAGGGTAGGTCCCCATGTCTGAGATACCTGATGTGGAGTTTGCTCTTATCATTCCATGTGCTTGTTGTATCCTTCCTCTTGTGATTAGCCTCCCTGGCAGATTGATTCCCGACCACCTTTCTGCCCCTGCTACCCTTTTCAATGTGGCCTCTTTACAATTAACTGTGACAAGTCTGTTCTTCCAGTCTTCACATTGTTTTCTTGGTTAGTTACACTGATGTAGCTGTTATCTAGGTGTGTCTGTGGGAAAGAGGTGAGGTTAGGATCCTCCTACTCTGCCATCTTCCCAGAAGTCCTCAATAGTTTTTATAAGATACATATCATACAGAGTATCATCTCCAACCACAAGATGAAATTAGAAATCAGTCACAGAAGGAAAACTGAAAATTTCTCAAATTTGTGGAAATTACACAAGGGAAATTAGAAACTATATAGAGAGATGAATGAAAATGAAAACACAACATACCAAAAAACTGTGTGATACACCAAAAGCAGTGGTAAGGAGGAAATTTATAGCTGTAAATGCTTATGTTAAAAAAAAAGATCTCAAATCAGTAACCTAACTTTACAACTTAAGGAACTATAAAAATAAGAACAAGCTAAACCCAAAGCTAGCAAAAGGAAAGAAGTAATAAAGATTAGAACAGACATAAATGAACTAGAAAATAGGAAAAATAGAGAAAATAAATGAAACCAAAAATTGGTTCTTTGAAAATACCAACAACGTTGACAAAGTCTTACCTATGTGGATTAAGAATGAAAGAAGGCCAAATTACTAAATTCAGAGATGAAAGTGGGCACATCACTGGGGATCATACAGAAATAAAAAGGATTATAGGAGAGTACTATGAACAGTTGTACACCAACAAATTGGATAGCCTCAATTAAATGGACAAATTCTAAGAAACATAATACCTACCAAGATTAAATCATAAAGAAATAGAAAATCTGAAGATACCTATATAACTGGTAAGATTCAATCAGTAATTCAAAGTCTCCCAACAAAGAAAACCTGCACCTGATGGCTTCATTGGTGAATTCCACCAAACATTTGAAAAACTCCCAATACTTCCAAACTTTTCCAAAAAATTTAAGAGGAAGGGAACATTTCCTAATTGATTTTATGATGCCAGCATTACTCTGATACCAAAGCCAATGATACAACAAGAAAGTAAAAATACAGACAGTATCCCCTATGAACATAGATGCAAAGTCCTCAACAAAAGACTAGCAAACTGATTGTAGCAGCATATAGAAAGGATGATATACTGTGTCAAAGCATGGAAGCAATTCAGGGGTCCATTGACAGGTATATGGATAAACAAAATAAAGTTTATACACAGAACATTTATCAACCTTAAAAAGGTAGGAAAGCCTGGCATACAGTATAACATGAATGAATCTTAAGGACATACACTAAGTAAAATAAGTCAGTTACAAAAAGATAAATACTGTATGGTTCTACTTATATGAAGTACTTAGACTAGTCAAAATCATAGAGACAGAAAATAGAATGGTGCTTGCCAGGCCTGGAAGGAGGAGGGAATGGAGAGTTGTTTAATGGGTACAGAGTTTCAAGTTTGCAAGATGAAAGATGTTCTAGAGACATGTGGTAGTGATGGTTGCACAACACTGCAAATGTATTTAATGCCACTGAACTGTACGATTAAAAATAGTTAAGATGGTAAGTTTTACATTATGTGTATTTTACTATAGTAAAAAGTGAAAAACAACAAAAATTTGGTGGCAGGCTGGACTTGGCTTATGGACTGTAGATTATCAACCACTGTTCAAAATTTTCTTGGGAATGGCCTTACTATTTTCTTAAGATGAAGGGAAAGGGAGCTGTGATTTTGACATACACAGAATTATAAAAGTACTCATCTTTTTTTAAAAAGTGATTCTATTACAAAAGAAATATATGCTTGTAAAAAATATGGAAAATTTGGAAAAATAATAAATAACTATAAGTAGTTTATTTACTGGATATTGCCAAGTGCCAGGCCCTCTTTTAAATTCTCAAATACATGAGATAGTTATTAATTATATGATCATTGTTCGGGAGAGATATTAAAGAATAGAGAGCTTAAGTAACTTAACCCAGTAAGTGACTAGTAAGTGGTAAAGCTAGAATTCGAAACCAAGCTTTTGGACTCTAAAGCTTAAGTTCTGAACCAGTGTGCTCTAGAATGGGGACTTGGGAGTTATTCTTGTATCCCAATACCTAAATGTAATACAAGTTAATACTTTGATTTATTTCTTTTCCATGATTTTCTCTGCAGATATAGCTTTGATTCTCATTCTGCATAGTCAGTTTTACAATATAACAATTAATTTTATGCCCAGAGCAGCTGTTTCTCCTCATGTCAAGTTAATTGCCTGTTTTTGGAGGGAGGTATGTGGGACACTAGAAGGCCCTCATCAGAGGCTAACATCTGTACAACTCTTCACAGTTGACAGAAAGCCTCCTCACTTATTTCCCAAAGTTACTTGGCTAGTGTGAGCAGAGCTGGTGTTTGAACACAGGTTCTTTGGTTTTGGTTTTGTTTTTTACTTCAAATTCTGAGTCTTCTCAGAGCTATCTGCTCTCCATCTCATGCCCATTTTTGACTCTGTTTCTCTTCACATTACCATTTCGTACCCTCTTATAAAAATAAATGGTACAAAAAAAAAATTAAATAGCTGGCTCAAAAATAGCCTTAAAAACTAGGAACAAAGAACACTGAAAGATATTAAAGTAGTATTAAAATATACAGACAGCTCTCATACCTTATACAAAAATTAGCTCATAAATGATTGTAGACTTAAATCTACAACTATACAAAAAATACATAAAACTGTAAAACTTTTAGAAAAAAACATTGGAGAAAAGCTTCAGGATATAGGCCTAGGCAGAGTTCTTGACACCGAAGACTTGATACCAGAAGTACAGTCCATAAAGGAGAAATTTGTAAATTAAAAGCTTGTTCTGCCAAAGACCATGTGAAGAAGATAAAAAGCCAGAATATAGACTAAGAGACAATATTTGCAAACCATATATCTGACAAAGGACCTAGTTTTTAGAATTTATCAAGAACTCTCAAGACTCAGTAATAAAATCCAGTAAGGAATCAGCAAAGGACATGACCAGACATTTCATTGAAAAGGATGTACAGATGGCAAAAAGGACATTTGAAAACTGCTCAACCATATTATCCGCCCAGAAAATACAAATTAAAACCCACAGACTCACAAATTTTTTCATTATAAGATTATTAATGTTGTAACCCTTATCTGTGTGCTTTTTCTCTTCCCTTTTTGGGGGTAGGGACTTTTACCCTGTCTGTTTTTGCCCATTGTTTGTCAACATTTCTGCATCATTTTGTATTAGGTATTTACAGTTTATAGTTGGGCTTTGGTTTTCTAACAATCTTTTTAAAATAGATGAGTTTATCTCATTTAATCATACTCTATATATATTTATTCCATCTAATTTTTATCTTTTCTTTTTTGTTTTCTCTTGATTTAGGAGCTTAATTTTCAGATGTACATTTAAAATATGTTTAAACCTTTATTTCTCAAATTACTTCAAAAACAAGATGGTGTCTATTGTGATCTTTCTATTTCAATACTTAAGGTTTTTTGTTGGCATGTGCTGAGATTTTTATTCTTGTTTATTATGATTAAATGATTTTTCTATTTTGTGGCTTACACTTTAAAAACAACATTTACTTTCTGCTTTTCAGATCGTATTTCCACAGTTTCTGTGCCGTGACCATCTGCCTATCTTTCACAAGACCGCTTCCTCATTTGCAATTCTTCATGAGTAATCTTGTTGGCCAGATTGTCTTCATGAAGAATTTTTTCCCCTTAAGAAAGTGTACATGGGTGATAAACTTTCTGAGTTCCCTTTCTGTCAACTTCACATGAGAACCAGAGTTTTGCATGTTCTAGAATTCTTAGGTTACGTTCTTTATTGAAGTATGAGTGACACACAATAAACTGTACGTGTTTAAAGTGTACAGTTTGAAGAGTTTAAATATTTATACACTTGTGAAACCATCACTGCAATCAAGATAACATATCCATCACGCCTAAAAGTTTACTTGTGACCCTTGGTAATCCCTCCACCTTCACTCTCCATTTCTAGGCAATTGTAATCACTGATCTACTGTCACTATCAGTTGAAATTGTAAACCATTTTATATAAATGCATTCACACAGAATGTACTTTGGTGGAGGGGGGGGATGTCTGTCTCAGCATAATTATTTTGAGATTCATCTATATCATCAGTTTATTCTTTTTTCTGCTCAAATGTTATTTTCTGCTCTTCTAAAAATAATATTGTAAAATGATAAAGAAATGTTAAAAGAAAAAAGAAAGGTTCCCAGGCTTTATTGTTTTTTATTGAGTAGTATTCTATTGTGTAGATACACCACAATTCATTTATCCATTCACCTTTAACAGAAAATTGGGTTGTCCCAGTATTGACCTGCTATAAACATAAAGCTGCTATAACCATTCATGTGCACGTGTTTTTCTTGTGTTTCTCTTGGGCAAGTATCTAGGAGTGGAGTGGCATCATCATATGATAGGGGTATGTTTAACTTTGTAAAGAATTGCCAAGCTTTTTCTAGAGTGGTGGTTCTATTTTACGTTCCCACCAACAATGTATGGAGGTTCTAGTTGTTCCACATTCTCTCCAACTCTTGGTGTATTTTCAGTTTTGGACATTATAATAGGAGTGTATATATCATTATAGTTTAAATTTGCTTTTCCTTAATAACACACTGAGCATCTTTTTGTGTGCTTAGCTGACATTTTTATAATTGCTTTTTTTAAAAAATGGTGTGGTTTTTAAATTCATAGGTCACAAGTTATATGTTCAGTATACAAGTCTTTCATCAAATATGTTATTTGCAAATAGTTTTATCTCAGTATACGGTTTGCCTTTTCATTTTCATAACAATGTCTTTTGGTGAGCATGTTTTAAAATTTTTTATGAAGTCCAGTCTGTCGGTTTTTTCTTTTACAGTTAGTGGCTTTTGTCCTGTTCATGAAATCTCTGTTTCCAAGATTACGAAGATAATCTCCTATCTAAGTTTTCTTGTTGAAGCTGTATAATTTTAGTTTTTATGCTAAAACTATGATATGTATAGAAGTAATTTGAGTACATGGTGTGACATAAGGATAAAGGCTCATTTTTCCCTTACATAAATTTGTCCTGTAGTTCTAGCACCATTTGCTGAAAAGATACAGGGTTCTCCACTGAACTGCATTGATGCCTTTATTGAAAATCAGATGACCGTACAAGTCCATTTTTGGACTTTCTCTAGTTCTCTTGATCTATTTGTCTATCTTTATGCCAGTACCACACTGTCTTTACTACTATAGCTTTTTTAAAAATTGTAGTAAAATACATGTAACATAAAAATTACAGTTTTAGCCATTTTAATTGTATATAGTTCAATGACACTGAATACATTCGTATTTGTTTTTGCATCACTACCATCCAGCTCCAGAACTTTTTCATTATCCCAAACTGAAACTGCTCTTTACTCGTTAAACAGCAACTCCTCATTCCCTTCACCTTAACCCTTGACAACCACCATTCTTCGTCTTATTCTAAGTACTTCATATAAATAGGATCATGTAGTATTTGTTCTTTTGTGACCAGTTTATTTCACTTAGTATAGACTTCGTTTTCGAGGTTCATCCATGTTATAGCATATGTCAGAATTTTCTTCCTTTTTTTAAGGCCAAATAATGCTCTTTTGTACATATAAACCATTTTGTTTGTCCATTTATCCATTGGTAGACACTTGTATTACTTCCACACTTTATTGTGGACCATGCTGCTATGAACATGGATGTCCACGTATTTGAGTCCCTGCTTCCTGCTTTCAATTCTTTTGGGTATATGCCCAGAAGTGGAATTGCTGGATCATGTGGTAATTCTTTGTTTAATTCTTTGAGGAACCACCATACCATTTTCCACCACAGCACCACATTTTACATTCCCATTCACAGTGCACAAGGATAGCAGTTTCTCCACAACCTTATCAGAACTTGTTATTTTCTGGTTTTTTGATAGTAGCTATCCTGATGGGAGTGAGGTGGTATGTCATTGTAGTTTTGCTTTGCATTTCCCTAATAATTAGTGATGTTGAGCATCTTTTTCATGGGCCCATTGGCCATTTGAATATTCTTTGGAGAAATGCCTATCAAGGCGTCCACCCCCCCCCCTTTTTTTAAAGATTTATTTATTTATTTTAGAGAGAGAGCAAGCATGCGAGCAGGGGAAGGGCAGAAAGAGAGGGAGAGAGAGAATCTCTGGCAGACGCCAGGCTGAGCGGAGCACAACGCAGGTCTTGATATCAGGACACTGAGATCATGACCTGAGCCAAAACCAAGAGGCATTTAACTGACTAAGCTGCCCAGGCTGCCCCCCACCCATTTTTTAATCAGGTTTGTTTATTTGCTGTTTATCAATAGCAAGGTTGAATTATAGTGGTTCTTTATATATTTGTATATTAACCCTTTATCAGATATATAATTTGCAAACGTTTTCTCCCATAATAAAAGATTTGGGGAGCTCCTGGGGAGCTCAGTTGGTTAAGCATCTGCCTTCAGCTCAGGTCATGATCTCAGGGTCCTGGGATTGAGCCCTGTGTCCGGCTCCCTGCTCAGCCAGGAGCCTGCTTCTCCCTCTCCCTTTGCCCCTCCCACCTGTTTGTGCGTTCTCTCTCTCTTGCTCTCTCAAATAAATTCTTTAAAAAGTTTCTTCATAATGAAAAGTTAAACGTATTTTTAAGCACAGAAAATAAGAAGAGTTGAGAATGAATACCCATTTACCTACCACTGAGATAGATTAACATTTTGTCATATTTGCTTTATACACACCCATACTTCATACACATGCAAGCCATATTGCTAAAACATTTTAAAGAAAATTACAGACATCCTCACACTTCACCTTCACCCAAGCTTTCACTTTCAAACAATAAGGACATTTTTCCCACATCTGCCATATTTCTTCCATATACAGTCTCCAAAATACCATTGCAAAATAATATATATTAATGGGAAAAATAATGCCACAACTCTACAGCTTTTTCTAATTACCACATAGAAGCTAACCTTTTGGGATAAGTTCACTGATGGTATTCCTTAGAGTTTTGGCATTTTTTCACATATTGTTAAGAACTTATCTTCCTCAGTTGTAACCAATTTCTTGCTTTCTGTCTTGTTCTCCTCTCATCCATCCTCTCTACACTGCTACCAGAATAGTGTCTTTAAAATTAAATCAGACCATGTCTGTCTCTGTCTCTCTTACTCCTTCAGACCCCTTGTATTGCATTTAGAGTAGAGCACATTCCAAACTTACCATGGCTTCTTACCAGGACACAGCATAGTCTAGCCCCGCCCAGCACTCCAACCTCATTTTCTACTTTTCTTCCCCCATCCCTCTGAGCTCCATCCAAATAGACCTGTTTCTTGAATATCCAGGCTCTTTCCTGAAGTCGGACCTGTGTGCATGTTGTTTTTTCCACCACCACATAGCCCTGTTTCCACACACAGCTTTTTTACACTTGATCACATTCCACGTCGATGTGATCTCTTCACACAGGCCTTCCCTCATGACATATTGAAGCACATCACCTATTTATTCTCTTTCACAGCACCTTTCCAACATTTTCATAGTTCTTTCATATTTATTTAGGTGGTTTTTTTTAAGATTTTATTTATTTGAGAGAAAGAGAGAGCACAGGGGGAGAGGGAGAGGGAGAAGCAGGCTCCCCGCTGAGCAGGGAGCCCAATGCGGGGCTCGATGCGGGGCTCGATCCCAGGACCCTGGGATCATGACCTGAGCTGAAGGCAGATGCTTAACCGACTGAGCCACCCAGGTGCCCCTGTATTTCTTTAGTTTTAAAAGGCTGTCTCCCTCTTGCTCTGCCCCCATAACCTTGAGTTCCCTGGTGACAGGCACCGTTATACACCAGCACCTGCCACACAGTTGGTAAGCAGTGAGCAGTGAGAGGCACAAGTAGCCTCACAAAGTGATTGTAAAGAGGACTCTTCTCACAGGATGTATTGGTTTGACAACCTTTTAAAAATCAATCACATTCCTTTGTATTCTTTTCATGTGTGTTTAAAATTTAATCCCAAATTATTCTCTCATTTGAATTACATAATGTGACAAAACATTTCCTATGATTTAAGGATTGGGTTTAACCTGAAAATCTAAGTGAGTATAAGATCGAAGTTGAAACTGCAGTATATTTTGGATGTTCTGTATGTCTCTAGTAGAAAGGTTTGTTTTCAGTATTTTCATTGTTTTCTTCCTTTCACAGACTGAGACAACACTTGGACTCAGTTCGTATCAACAGAAAAGGTAAGGAAGGAATATGTATATTTTTTATAGCATATAAAATTTTATGTATTTAATAAGATACTAACATAATTTCAGTTCCTTTTGGGGGATTCCAGCAATGCTGTCCTTCCCTTGAACCAACTTTTTTGGTGAAGAGGGAAAAGCAAGTTATAAATCACATTATATCATGTATTTCAAGTATGGAAAACCAGGTTGGATCTGAATTTGCATGTGATGTATTGTGTAGCCTTTCTCCCCATCATGTCCGGGGAGGATCAGCTTTGTAACTCCCCAGTAACTTCTCGTGGTTATTGCTGCCTTTTATGGACTAACTGTTCCTGCCCTCAGTTACTACAAGGTGTCTGCCTGCAGGCCCCTGGGGGAGGAATTCAGAGCAGTGAAACCCAGTCTTGTGACTGAAAGAGACCCCTTTTGAACACAGCTTCTCTGTGATAACAAACAAGGGAGTTGTTTTACCCTCAGGTATTATGAAAATATGTACAAGCATGTGAATTTGAAGATGTCTTCCTCACATCCAAATTCTTTGGTCTTTTGGTAGCTTCTCACATATAAAGGTAGACAATATAAAAGAAAGTTACTATCCTGATAACCTTTCCTACCCAGTGAGGGTCTGCAGCTGGTATTTAAAGGAGAATGAGAGCTATGAATTAGATATCTTTGAATGTCCTCAGGCTATTGAAACGCAGATTGCATCAAGCAAAGAACTTTATTTTGAGAGAGAAGTAGCGCATATTCAGATGAAGACAATTAAAACTTAATGTCTTAAAAAAGAACTTAAAACTTAATTCATAAATACAATAATGAAATTCCTTCAGTATTCACTGGTTTTGCTCTTTTCACTCTTTTGGATCTGCAGTAACATGGCCCTACTTCCCCATTTTTCTGTCTGCCTAATTTTATATGCTCTGTTGAGACCTGCTTTACCCATGAACCCTCCCCAAAAGACACACCCTCTGCCAACAGTAAGATGTAGACTTCTCTGCTCTTGTATTATAAAGCATAATGCCACTCTTCCATCCCTCTACCCCTTCCCAAATATTTTTTGCACTGGGGTGGATTATTTCCAGAACACTACACGTCTAGCCTGATGCCACCTTGGCTAGACCATCTGAGAACGCTAGAACTCTGACTGCTCTAGAGCTAAGCTAGTGGGAAGAAAAGCACACCTGTTACCTTATGCTTCTTCCTTGTTGCTTTATTCCAGCAGTTAGGAAATCAGCTATGAAATTATATTGGCTACATTTATGAAGATGATGTTATTCATCCATGATCAAGATTTGGCTTTAAGTTATTTTCCTAGTATAATGAAGAATTTATATCAATACATAATTATATTCTGATCTCATGTCCCACTTATCTGTGATCCACATCTGCCTAACAAACTACCCCAGCTTACTGGCATAAAGCAATCATATTATTATGCCGTCAGACTCTGTAAGCCTGGAGTTTAGACAGAGCACAGCAGAGACAGCTTGTCTCTGCTCCCTGATGATCGGGACCTCAGCTGGGGAGACTCCAGAGCTGGGGGCGTGTTCACTCGCATGCTGATGCGCTTGTTACCCGGAACTTCAGCTGGGCTGTCACCTAGAATGCCTACATGTGGGCCCTTCTGTGTGGTCTTTTCACAAAGGCTTGTTTGGGCTGCCTCACAGTGTGATAGCTGGATTTCAAGAGTGAACATCCCAAAGAGAACCAGTAGAAGCTGTATCACTTTTTTTGACCTTCCCTCTGAAGTTATGTAGCGTTACCTCTGTCAGCTGCTGCTGTTCAACCAGTCACTTAGGTTGGTCTTGATTCAAGGCATGGGGGAGTGGGGAAGATGTGGGGATGGGGAATAGGGTGAGGGGAATGACCCCTACCTACCTATGGCAAAGTGTGGCAGATATGTTTTAAAGCCATCACACAGGGGGCGCCTGGGAGGCTCAGTTGGTTGGGCGACTGCCTTCGGCTCAGGTCATGATCCTGGAGTCCCGGGATCGAGTCCCGCATCGGGCTCCCTGCTCGGCAGGGAGTCTGCTTCTCCCTCTGACCCTCCCCCCTCTCATGCCCTCTCTCTATCTCATTGTCTCTCAAATGAATAAATAAAATCTTTAAAAAAATAAAAATAAAAAAATAAATAAAGCCATCACACTTTGCTTTTTTTTTTGCTTTTTTTTTTAATTTGACCAAGATCATGAATTCAGTAAACTACTGGGTTCAAATTGGTATCCATACCCTATGGCTATGAGACTGGATTACGTACTAAACATATGTTTTAGCTCAGGCTGCTGTCACAAAATACCACATACACTGAGTGCCTTAAACAACATTTATTTTTCACAGTTTTGGAGGCCGGGAAGTCCAAGATCAAGGTGCCGGCAGATTGGTTCCCCAATGAAGGCTCTGTCCTTGGCTTACAGATGGCTACTGTCTCCCTTTTATCCTCAGATGGCAAAGAGGGAGAATGGAAGCAAGCTCTTTGGTGTCATTTCTTTTAAAGGCACTAACACTATCATGAAGGCCTCATTCTTATGACCTTCTCTAAACCAAATTACCTCTCAAAGCCTATCACATTGGGGGTTAGGGCATCAACATGTGATTTTGGGGGGATACAGTTCATTCCATAACAATATACAGGTCTAAATTTAGATTTTGAGCCTCATATCAACTAAAAAAACCCAAAGGACTATATTTGTGAATCACCCTTAATAGGTCTTTTTAAAACATGTGTGACATGGAAAAAGCAGATACAGCCTCCATACTTACCAAGCACATGATCAGAACCTAGCTTGCACACATTTAGCTGGGTTTTTTTAATATGTGCACAAAGTAAACACTGCCGGAGCTCTCATTTGAGTTAAGAATAACTTTAATGAAAATGCATATGTAAAATAAAATGTAAATGAAAATATAAGTGTGCAGTTGTGTAACAACAGAAGTTGTAAATCAAATGTGTAGTTGTAGAACAACAGAAATTATAATTTTTTTTAGTTTAAAAACAAGCTGTTCTATAAAAACGTCAGCATTTGAGTTTAAACGGGCTTCAAAATTTGACTAAGATCAAAGTTACATGATTACAGAGGATTCTAAGTACAGAAGACCCTGATAGGTGGTCTTATTGAGCCCCGTGTTTGACACACAAGGAAGCTGAGACCCTTGGAACCAAGGAATATGCTCATGGTTAAAGTGGCAAAGTTTCAGCTAGAATTCATCATCTTCTGATTACCAGTCCTGTGTTGTGTTCACTCTGACTATTTGCATAGCAAGTATGCAGTTCTTCTGTATTCCCTGGATTTTCTTTTTTAGCCAGCATTCCATGAAGTTTCTGAAAGTATCTGCTCAGTGCTGGGACTGGGTGCATAGCCCCTGCCTTCAGGCGTCTTGAAGGGCAATGAAGACATCCCTTCTAATGAGGTTGTAAAAGTGAGGTGTTAAAGTGATAAAACACAACCTACTTTGTGGAAGAAAGCAGCACACTTGAAAAGGATGTTATAAAGGGTTGTAAGGATCAAGGTACGTAAGACACAGGCATGCGCTTCACTCGCATCATCAAAACGACCCAAAAGGCCCAAGTCATAGCTGAGGTGAAGGCTGGCTTCTGACTCCAGAGCCTGGTCTCCACCTCTGGAGATTGCTGCCTCTACCAGTCTCTCTCCTTGGGGCGTGGCCAGTGTCCACTGAGCATTAGATTGCTGGGAGGGACGCTTTGTCTTTTGAACTTCTCTAGTCGTTTCTGCATCAATTTCTCACTGTTTGTGCTCCCAAGTTGTATAATCACATGCTGCCTGCCTCCTGGCTTTATTAGTAAGCCAGTAGATTCAGCCCCATCCTTTCTTAAAATTCCTGAACATGATCTCTTGGGTCAAAACTCTCACTCTGTAAGTGAAACTTAACCTGCCCCGGGAAATTTGTATCATGAAAAGTTCAGCTAATAGAATGATTCTGTAGCTAGTGGATTATATGGTAGTATAATGGTAGATACTAGCCTCTGGCTACCATTTCTTTCTCTCCTGCCTTTTCCTCCCTCTTCCCCCTCACCACCTACCCTTATCATCTGCATTAGTTTTGGGACAGGCTTGGCTCCAAGGGCTTTCAGGACACTCTGCAGGGGAGTGAACTGCTGCTTTCCTGACCTCAGAATTGTGGGAAGTAAAACCAGGGAAAACACAATTTTCCAGGATACTCTTTTTTTCTATTCCTCTCCTCTGTTCTGGCTCACCCCTTCTTATTTGTTTTAATATGGTTAGCAATTACATGATAACATTTTGTTTAAAAATCATGTGTTGGCTCTATGGTAGAATGGTGGGGGATGTGCATATAGTGTTCCATCAGCGTTTTTATATTATTATATTATAATAAATAACCAGTACCGATTTAATATTTTGTGAGATGAGGTCATCTTTTATGGTTGACTTTTCCTAAGATTGTGGAGCCCTGTGCGGAAGATTAGGAATCAAAAGTCCTGAGTTGAGTTCTCTGTTTACCGTCTGTGGGGCCTTGAAAGCAACTACTTAACTGCTCTGAGTATGACTTTCATTTGCAAACTGGGGAAGATTATTTCTCTGCCTGATATATATGATATAAGGTTATGCATTTATATAAGGTTGTGGTGAGGATCAAATGAAAAGATTTATTTGGGCAGCTCTAGTTTGCAAACTTTAAAATGTTACATGAATATAAGTTGTGGGTGTTTGATAATTTATTTGCTTAGTCATTCAGCAAACATTTGTTGGGATCCTCATGTGGGCCGGGCTTTGTTGTAAGAACTGGTGACTTAGTAATTGTATTTGTTATCTCTGGTCATGTAATAAACTACCCCCAAACCTAGCAGCTTCAAACAGCAAGCATGTATCATCTTCCTGTTTCTGGGAGTGAGGAATTTGGGAGCACCTCAGTGAAGTAGTTGTGGCCCAGGATCCCTCCTGAGATGGCAGTTCAGGTATAAACCCACATCTGAAGGCCTGGGCCTGCTAGATCCTCTTCAGGATGGCTCACTCATATAACTCTTGGCAAAAAGCCTTAGTTTTGCTGGCTGTTGGCAAGAGGCCCTAGTCCTTCACCGTGTCGAACCGTCCATAG
Source organism: Neomonachus schauinslandi (assembly GCF_002201575.2). NCBI lineage: Eukaryota > Metazoa > Chordata > Mammalia > Carnivora > Phocidae > Neomonachus > Neomonachus schauinslandi. The sequence continues at coordinate 76,492,243 of NC_058412.1, read as the reverse complement.
GGCTGCTCCGAGTGTTGCCCCATCACGACAGCTGGTGACCCCAGAGCAGGTGATGCAAGAGAAACTAAGGAGGAAGCCACAGTGTCTTTTGTAATGGAGTCTTAGAGTCACACACCATCACTTCTGCCATATTCCATTCATAAAAAGTCACCCCCAAGGCTATGGGAATTAAGCTCCATCTCTTGAAGAGAGGAGTATCAGAGAATCTGTGCACATATTTTAAAACTGCTACTGTGCTGGATGGACAAGATAGTCTAAGACTCCTGCCCTGGTGTGGAACATCTGTTCGAATGGGGAAAACAGACAGTAAGCCACTAAATAAATATACTCAGCTAGAGAGTAGTCTGAAATAGACAGGACTCCATTGCTTCTTTAGACTGGATGTTAAGGAAGGTTTCTCTGAAATGGTTTTTAAGCTTAGCTGGTAAAAGTCTTAGGGAAGAGCATTTCAGACAGAGGAACAGCTAGTGCAGAGCTCTTGGGTTGGGAACAAAATGCTACTGTTATTGTTATAAGAGCTGAAAAAGTGTATACAGCTAGGTGAGAAGGATATATGTGTGTATCTGTGTGTGTATACGCTTAATGTTCATAAGAAGAACCAGATACTTCTAATTTTAAGTTTCCTGGTATCTCTGGGAAATAGGCCAAAAATATTGGGCTGGGAATTACTTTTCAAATTAAGATGGTATTGGGATTCTTTAATTGACTGTATAATTTGCTTATTATTAAGTACAACTATTTTGGTTGCCTTTAGTAGCCATAAGCATCTAGAAGATTGTAGTTAGATCCAAAACTTGGTAATATCTTAATGGAAGATAAAATCTGCTAATATTTACAGTTTCAATAATTACCTGTTTTAAATTTTGTGAAAAAGCTAAAGGAAATGTCCTTAAGCTGTTTTTTAAGATTTCGTTTTAGTTTGTACTTTGATTTCTTTTCTAGCTCTGGAGATTGTAACTGCACATGAAGTGACAAATATGCAAAAAAAAAAAAAAAAAAAGTACTTTGCAAAGATCTTGAAGACTGTATCAAGTTAATGATAGGAAGTCAACTTACCAGAAGTGAGCATAAGTAAAGATAGGATTAACTTTGCATTAAACCACAGAAGCAGATGTTGGTAAGCTCCTTTGAGTAGGCCAGTTTGTTTCACTTATTTTTTTAAAGCATCACATTATTCTCACCTTAAATACAAGTGTGACAGAATTGAGATTTCTGAAATGATGATGTGAGGAGCTTGGGGACTTCTCCCCATAAGAAGCATTTGTTAGGATGATTAAAATTAGCAAAGACAGAGTATTTGGAGATTGTTCAAAGGACTTAAAATGAATTGAGAAATATTTATTCAACAAAATGTATACATGGTAAGAACAGTGTGGAAGGTCATAGCATTTAAAGCTAGAGACTATACCCATCACCCCCATAGTTCTGCCTTGCATAATAAAAACTATTTTGGTGGGCTTGGCAGACAAGTGGATGTTCCCATCTCCCCCAGCTCACTGGGATTGGACAGCTATTCCAGTTGGATGTGGCAGACAGAGAAGAGAACATTGACAGATCTCATTTTCCATAGGCTCCATGCTGTATAGGCTTATTTTGAGTGGCTGATGGCCATCAGGTGATGTTTGTCTCCCCTCCTGCCACCCTTTCCAAGTATGGGCATCAGAATGGGCAGCTGGTGAAAAGAACAGTCCCCTTTTCCTACACAGCTCTGTGTCTTAGAGAGCTTTTTCAGTGTGCTCAGTGGCTGAGTGACAGGCCTCATATGCCCCAGCTTCCTAGGGAAAGCCTACTCTGGGTAGATTTGGCAGTCAGTGAACCTAGGGATAAGTCTAACTAAAGATGTGCAAGACCTGTACACTGAAATCTCCAAACATTACCAAGAGTAAGTAAAGAAAACCCAAATAAGTGGAGAGAGAATACTGTCTTCATGGATAAGAAGAATCAAGGTTCTCTCCAAATTGATCTATATATTTCAGTGCAATCCAAATTGATCTATATATTTAAATGCAATCCAAATCAAAATCCCCACAGTCTTTTTTTTGGTAGAAATTGCCTACAATCTAGCTAATTCTGAAATTCATATGGAAATGAAAGTAACTTAAAATAGTAATAATGTAATAGAAATAATCTTTTTATTAAAGATTATTGAACATGTAGAGAACCAATAAATGGACCCATAACCAAGAAAAAAAATAGAAATGTCTAGAAATGACAGATGATGGAAGTAGCACACAGGGAATTTAGTAAATCCATTATACATATTCAGTGATTTACAGGAAAACATGAATATAATGAAGGAAAAATGGACATTATAAAAAAACAAAATGGAAGCTCTGGAGCTGAAAAATACAGTTTCTGAAGTGAAAATTTCACTGAGTAGGATTAATAACAACATAGACATTACAAAAGAAAAAGTGAATTTGAAGACATAGTGATGGAAGTAACCCAAACTGAAGCACAGGAAGAAAAAAAATGGAAAAAGAATAAACAAACCCTTGGTGACCTATGGTACAATGGCAAGCAATTTAACACAGGTGTAATTAAGTTCCAGGAATGGGGGGCGGGGGAGGGTTGTTGAAGAACTTCAGTAAACCCAGTGCACAAATAACACGAAGAAAACCACACCAACTCACATAATATTCCAGTTGCTGAAAACCAGTGACAAATTGAAAAGCAGCCAGGAAGAAATAAATTACATGTAGGGATACAAAAGCTAAAAATGACTGCTGGCTCTTCATCAAAGACAGTGCAAACCCAAAATCAGCAAAATGGCATCTTTAAAATATCAAAAGAATAAACTGTCAACCCAGGTTATTATATCCAGCAGAAATATCCTCCACAAATACACTTCCAGACAAAAGCTAAGAACGTGTGTCACTATAAGAAATGCTAAGGCAGGGGGCACCTGGGTGGCTCAGTCGTTAAGCGTCTGCCTTTGGCTCAGGTCATGATCCCAGGGTCCTGGGATCGAGCCCCGCATCGGGCTCCCTGCTCGGCGGAAAGCCTGTTTCTCCCTCTCCCACTCCCCCTGCTTGTGTTCCCTCTCTCGCTGTCTCTCTCTGTCAAATAAATAAATAAAATCTTTAAAAAAAAAAAAAATGCTAAGGCAGTTCCTTTAAATTCTGAAGATATAACCATTACAGATGAAAACACAGCTCTAGACACAAGAATGAAGATCACCAAAAAGGTGAAAATATGTGGATAAATATAAAAGACGTTTTCTCATTAAATTTTTTTGAGATAATTGACTTTTAAAAACAAAAATAATTACAATGTTTTATGGAATTGGTAACTTGTATACATTACATGTATGATGATAGCACAAAGGACAAGAGGAGGGAAAACTGAGTTGTAAAGTTCTTACATATATGTAAAGTGGTATAATATTATTTTGAGTTAGGCTGTGATAAGATGAAACAAATACTGGAAGATATATTAAAATCATTTAAAAAGAAAAACCCAAAGAGATCTAACAGATAAAGCAGTCATGGATATAAAGTGAAATACTAAAAGAGTACTTGATCTGAAGGAAGGCAGATAAAGAAGACAAAAGGAATAAAAAGCAGATGGAAAAAATAGAAAACAAATAGCAAGATGGTAGACTGAAATCAACTATATCAAAACTTAGAATAAATGTGAACAGTTTCGAAACAGTTGTATTAGAAAAGAAAGATCCAAGCATATGCCGTCTATAAGAAATATACTTCAGTTTTCAAATTACATTTACTTTTTTTACCTTTTGTTTTATAATAATTTTAGTTTAGAGAAAAACTGCAAAAATAGTACAAAGAATTCCCATATACCCTTGACCTATGTTCCATCCTTATTTACCATTTTGCATTTACTTTATCATTTATTATCTTCCTCTCTACCTCTTCTCTCCTTCCTTTTTCTTCCCTCCCTTGTCCTATCTGTCCTCCTATATATACATATAATGTATATGTAATTATTTTTCTGAATTTTTTGAGAATCAGTTATAGTTGCTCATTTACTCCTAAAAACTTCCGTGTATATTTCTCATAAAGAGGGACATAATTTTATAAAAGCAGAGAATACATATCAAAATCAGTAAATTAACACTGACACGCATAGTATCATTTAATCTATAAACTTTATTTTAATTGTCAATTGTCCCGTTATTGGGACAATTTTTATTTTTTTATTTTTATTTTTTAAAGATTTTATTTATTTGACAGAAAAAAAGCGCACACAAGCAGGGGTAGCAGCAGAGGGAGAGGGAGAAGCAGGCTCTCCACTGAGCGGGGAGCCCGATGTGGGGCTCAGTCCCAGGACGCTGGGATCATGATCTGAACCGAAGGCAGCCGCTTAACCGACTGAGCTACCCACGCACCCCTAGGGACAATTTTTATTTTAAAAAAGAAAAGAAATTTTGGTCCAAGCCTCAAGCTGGTATCAGTCATATTTAATTTTCAGGCCTGTTTAGTCTCAACTTTAATGTGGAACAATTGATTTGTCTTTTTTTTTTTTTTTTTAAAGATTTTATTTATTTGACAGAGAGAGACACAGCGAGAGAGGGAACACAAGCAGGGGGAGTGGGAGAGGGAGAAGCAGGCTTCCCGTTGAGCAAAGAGCCTGATGTGGGGCTCGATCCCAGGACCCTGGGATCATGACCTGAGCCGAAGGCAGACGCTTAACGACTGAGCCACCCAGGTGCCCCTGATTTGTCTTTTTTATGGTCTTGACTTTTTTTTTTTTAAGTAGAGGCCATTTTTTTTTTTTTTAAAGATTTTATTTATTTATCTGACAGAGAGACAGCGAGAGAGGGAACACAAGCAGGAGGAGTGGGAGAGGGAGAAGCAGGCTTCCCGCCGAAGCAGGGAGCCCGATGTGGGGCTCGATCCCAGGACCCTGGGATCATGACCTGAGCCGAAGGCAGCCGCTTAACGACTGAGCCACCCAGGCGCCCCGAGGCCATTTATTTTAAAAGGAGAGGCCAACATCCTAGTTTGGGTTTTCTCATTGTTCATTTTAGATTATGCATTTTTGGCAGGAGTATCACTTAAATTTGTGTCCTGCTCAGTTCATCTGATTATCAGGAGGCACAAGGTGTCTATTTATTCCACTTTTCCTTTGTAATTCATAAATACCTTGCAAAGGAGTACCTTGAAACCATGTAAATATGCTCTTTGGCATCAGACTCACTAGTTACAGCATCCACTGGTGAGTCTGCCTGGAAATTACTGCTTTGGTGATTTTTTTTTTAATTCTATCTTTTTTTCTGTTTTTTGTTTGTTGTTGACATTCTAATGCAAGGAAGCTGTAAGGTAAAGGTCAAAGTTCATTTTTATCTGTATAGATATTTCACCACCATTTGTTGCAAAAACTATCTTTTTCCAATTGAATTACCTTAGCACTGTCATTATAAATCAATTGACCATATGTTTGGGGCTATTCTGTATGATTTTCACATGTCCCCATTCATTGAACACTTCCTTACTTTCTGAAACATCAAGATGTTCCAGGCTTATTTCATAATATTCCTGCCACAGCCCTGGAACATCCCACTTCTTCAGAGACTTGTGCTTCATTTTAGTGGAGGATATTTACAAGCTAAGATCTGTATGCTGTGTGTACTCATTGCTGCTGGGGAATCGTTGCAAATGAGGTGTCATTGTCTCTAGACCTTGTTAGAGTTAGGAAGAAATGTTTGTGCATACATTTCTGTATCTATGTATATTAAAAACCATGAGTTGTTACTGATAACTCCAGTTTTAATATAGCACCACAGTGGTGTTCTGCCCTTCCCCTTTTTGTTTCTGTATATTCTCCAGCAATGAGAAATCTGGCTCTAGTTATCCACAGAATATAGACTTGATTGCTCAATACTAGAATACAAATAAATTTGTTTAAGATTGGTTAACTCATACCACCATGAAAAACAAACCTACTAGTTGGAAGTACAGTGTTTAGAATTTATTATTTTGTTCAGTTTGAATGTATATGTTCAAAATATTTTACTCAAAATTTACACTGTGTTGTGTTCTTCACCTTTCTCTGCATCCTTCTCCACGCCATCCTTCCTCCACCCCATCCTTCCTCCACCCTCATCTGCATTGTGGTTATGTTCATTCCAAAGAAAGTTTGGCTCTTTGGTTTCTGGTTTTGTTTTTTTTTTCCCATTTGAGATTTTTTTTTACCTCTATTTTAAAGACTCACTCATTTTAAATATATGAAACAGTAGAATTCAAAAAGTCAAAACTATACAAAAGTGTCAAACACGTGGTTTTTTTATACCTCTCTTCTGCAAAAGGAAGCATAGTATAGGCTTTTTTATTCATTTGATCTACTTAAAAATATGTCCTGTAGAGACCTTTCTCATTATTTTTATGGACTGCAACATACCATATTATGTGGATGTGGATTATATATGAGCAATTTGTTTCTAGTATTTTGCAGTTGCAAGCAGTGCTTCAAAGAATAGCCTTGTATATATGTATTTTCATATTTTTGAAAGTTACCTGCAGAACAGATTCCTACAAATAGGATTTCTGAGTCAAAAGATAAGTGCATATGTAATTTGTATTGTTTATTGTTGAAAGTACATGGTTAGGGTAAATTCCTAGACATGGGAGTGGTGAGTCAAAAGGTAAATGCATATGTAGTTTTGTTAGTGTTGCCAAATTCTCTTTCAAGAGCTGCGCCAATTTGCATACCCCTCATCAGTGAATTAGAGTCACTATGTTCCTACAGATTGTTATACTTTTTAATTTTTGTCAATCTAATAGATCAGAAATTCTGTCATCATAGTTTTAGTTTGTCTTTCTCTAGTTATAAGTGAGGTTGTATATCTTTCTGCATATTTTATGCCATGTTTATATTTATCCTTTAATATTGTCTGTTTGTGTTTATTCTACATATTTTTCCATAGGACCTTTGATCTTTATTTCTTCCATTTTAAACCCTTTCTTATTAGAGGTAGTAGTCCTGAATTGCCAATGTTTTCTCCCTGTTGGTCAGGGAGATTTGATTTTGAAGAAATGCACTTTGAGTATAAAAATTCAAGTAAGTTAAAAGTAAAAAGATGGGGTGGGGAATAACACTATCAGACCAATTAGACTTTAGGACAGGGAATATTATCAGAGGTAAAGAGAGACACTTTATCATTATAAAAGAGAGAATTCATTATGAAGATGCAACAGTCCTAAGTCTCTATAAGCCTAGTATCAGAGCTCCCAAATGCATGAAGAAAAAATAAACAAATTCACAACTATAAATTCACAGTTATAGTTGGAGATTTCAACACTTATCTGTCAATAACTGACAAACAGAAAATCAGTAAGGGTATAAAAGACTTGAACAACACTGTCAACGAACTTAACCTTGTAGATATTTTTCTTTGTAGATATTTATTAAACACTGCACCCAGCAATCACAGATTATGTTCTTTGACATAGCAGAATTAGAAATCATTAACAATTTGAGAAATTGAAATGAAAGCATGTGACAGAATTCAACATCTATTCATGATTTAAAACACTCAGCAGACTAGAAATAGAAAGAATTTCCTCAGTCTGATAAAGAGCATCTATGGGAAAAAAAAAAAAAAAAAAGCCAGCATGATACTTATGGTAAAAGATTGAATGCTTTCTTTCTATTGAGCAAGACAGGGATGTCCACTTTCATCACTTCTACTCAGTATTGTACTAGATGTACTGGTCAGTACGTTAAGTCAGTACAAAAAATAGAAATAAGAGGCATCGTTTGGGAAGGAAGAAGAGAAAGGTGTTTGTCTACAAATTATAGAATATCCTAAAGAAATACCCAAAAGCTATGAGAATAAGTGAATTTAGTAAGATTGAAAAGTATATGGTCAATATCAGAAATTCTATTTTTGTATTACAGGTGCAGAAGTAGGGCACCTGGGTGGCTTAGTTGGTTAAGTGTCTGCCTTCAGCTCAGGTCATGATCTGGAGTCCCGGGATTGAGACCCACATCGGGCTCCCTGCTCAGTGGGGAGTCTGCTTCTCCCTCTACCCCTCACTCCACTCTCATGCTCGCTCTCTCTCAAATAAATAAAAATCTTAAAAAAAAAAAAAGTGCAAAAGTAAAATGTTACAGAAAAATGCCATTTACAGTAGCCTCAAAAGATGTTACATACTTGAAGATAAATTTATGAAAAAAACTTTGAAATCCATACACTGAAAACTATAATTGACCCTTGAACCATGTGGAGGTTAGGGGCACCAACCCCCTGTGCACTTGAAAATCCACATATAATTTTGACTTTCTAAAAACTTAACTAGTGATAGCCTAATGTTGACCGGAAGCCTTACTGATAACATGAACAGTTAATTAACATATATGTTGTATGTTTTGTGTATTATGTGCTGTATTCTTACAATAAAGTAAGCTAGAAAAAATATTATTCAGAAAATCTTAAGGAAGAGAAAATACATCTGTAAAAAATCCACATATAAGTGGACCCATGCAGTTCAAACCCATGTTGTTTAAGGATCAACTGTATATTGTTTCTCTTAAAGTTATTCCATAAATCCAGCATGCTTTCTTTTTCTCCTTCTGTTTTCTTTTTGCTCCTCTTGTTGGATAATTTCAAATGACCTTTCAGTTCATTGATTCTTTCTTTTGATTGGTCAGATCTGTTGTTGAAGCTCTGTATTGAATTCTTCAGTCCAGTCATTGTGTATTCTTCATATCTAGGATTTCTGTTTGATTGTTGTTTTACAAAACAACTGGTTGTTTTTATATATTAAATATAACTCATTTAATAGGAGTCCTCTTTCTTTGTTGAACTTTTCATTTCATTCATGCATTTTTTAAAATTTTGTTTAATTGTCTGTGTGTCCTTGCAGAGACAGTTCTTTAGTCAACTTAACTTGGGGTTCTTGATGAATCAGCTGATCGTGTCCATGGGCAAGTGGGGCTTACTATCCAGGTCTCTGTTTGGCCAAGGATGTTAATGGACCTCCGATGTCAGCAGGGTTGCCACTGGCTGGGAACAGTTGGATAGGACTATTGACTTGGTTCCCTGTCCATGCACAACTGGAACATGGCCTCCACAGTGCCTGGATTTTCTGCTTACTCTTCTTAGTTGGGCAGGACTGGGTGCTATACTCAGCAGTTAGGCAAGACTATCAATTTTCTTCCCTGCCCAGATGGGGCCATAAAACAGGCTCCATAACCATTATGACTTGATGGCTGGGGACCTGAATCTAACAAAGCTGCCCACCAAGCTCCCTGGCCAGACAGGACCACCAGCTCAGCTCTGCAGGTGAGCTGAGCCACTGGCTGAGTTCTCTGCTCAAGTGTCATTTTAAGCAGGGCTACAGGTTGAGCTATGCAGCTTCCCAGTTGTTCTGGTTGGGTGGGGCTGGAGGTTATATTCAGTCCTAGGCAGGTCTTTTAATTTGCTTCCCAGCCCTGGTGAGGCTGTAGAACAGGCTTGTGGCTGGTACGGCTCATTGGGTGGGGACCCAAATCATGTGGCATTGTCCACTAAGATCCCTGGCCAGACAGGGCCACTAGCTTAACTTTGCAGATGGGCACAGCCACTGGCTAAGATCTCCACTTGGGTGGTGTTGCAAGGAGGAGGGTGGTCTGCCAAGTGCTGGTTGCTGTATATCCTGTCCTCCCCCGGATCCCAATATGATCTCCAGTGGTCAAGTCCCCTTTCTTGTGACAAGACCCAAGTGGGCCTTCTGGGAAGCAACCCATTACACTGAGGGAGCTGGGTATCCACTTTGGTCTCTTTCCCTCTGGAGACACTGTAGGCCCAGGAGACCCTTTTACTGTGGCTCTGTGCCTGCCTTGGAGAGGTGATGTGATCAGAGTGTAGCCACTCCTCTTACCTTTCTAATGCACTGTCCTTTTCAGTCTGTGTGGTCCAGGAGGGTTCTTCACCCTCACCCCTGTGTTCTGGAATTTTCACAACAGCTTCTTGTCCATGGATAGTTGCTAATTGATCTTCTTGTGAAGGGGACTGAAATTAGCAACAACCTATATCACCATCTCAATGACATCACTCCCCAAAAGACACCATTTGTAATAGGAAAAGGAGGGACAGGGAGAAGATATTCACAGTACATATATTTGATAAAGGACATGTATCTAGAATCTGTAAAGAACCCTTATAACTCAGTAAGACAAACATCCCAATATAAAAACTTTGAATAGACACTTTACAAAAGAAGATATCTAGTTGGACTATAAATAAATGATGTTCAACATTATTAGTCCTTAGAGAAATGCAAATTTAAGCTAATATGTATAATCTATATAATTTCTCTTAAGTCACTGTTATTTTTGGCTGTCTAATAAAAATCATATTTGAAACTATTTTAAATTATTGATGACTTTGAAAGTTGTTTTTTTTTTTAAAGATTTTATTTATTTATTTGAGAGAGAGAGAATGAGAGACAGAGAGCACGAGAGGGAAGAGGGCAGAGGGAGAAGCAGACCCCCTGTTGAGCAGGGAGCCCGATGCGGGACTCGATCCCGGGACTCCAGGATCATGACCTGAGCCGAAGGCAGTCGCTTAACCAACTGAGCCACCCAGGCGCCCCTGAAAGTTTTATTTGTTAAGGTACTTTTGTCCCCTCTTATTTCTGCTTGCAGTGCTTATTGTGGATCAAGATGGCAAAAGTAGTTCTCGAATATGTGAAACACTGGTTTCTGGGCTTCAGACTAGATGTAAGGAATCGCATTATGGCGGTAGGGCCCTGGAATCTGCTTTTCTACAAGCGTTTCTATAGCTGATTAAGGTGTAGGTAGACCACAAAGCATCCTTTGAGAAATACTGGGCCAAAGAGTACCTTTTGCTTCGGTAGTAATTGCCTTTAGGAAAACATTTAAAATTTCCTAGTTTAAAAAAATTCCCAAACCTCCATGAAGCCTTTATTTGCTTTATTGGGGAGCTACCTGCTGAACTTTAACCTGACAGTCCACCAAGCACCATAGACCATGGCCCACAAGAGTTCTTGTATCTTTCCAGTCGTTCCCTTGCTTGAAGTCAGGGAATAGTCTTTTTGCATCTCCGTATCCCCAAGTAAATAATAAGAATACAAATATTTGAGACTTTCAAACAAATACAATCACTGGAAAGCATAAAATCATTCAATATACTATTATAATGTCTCAGATTCTGTTTCTTTGAAATTGGCAGAGTACCATTTTTCACATTACTTCTGCCCCAGTTTCTTTTTCAACATTAAAGATTTACAAACTTTGTTTCTGTTATTAAAGTGCTAAACAATGCCATCCCCTTTTAAAATAAGCATAGTAGCAAACATCTTAGCTGTGGATACATGATAGCTGTTATTGGATTTTTGTTGTTTTGTTTTTTAAATAAGTTTATACCTATGACAACTGGTGTTGTACCCACTGAAATACTAAACTGTTCCTTAGACATAAATCTGCTATTGTTTTGAAAATACACATTTATTTATGAGGGAATCATCTTTTATGCATTGGTCCTTCTCTCATAGTTTGTAAGAAATCTGTAAAGAACAATTGTGGGACACTGCTGGACGCTGCTTCTGTGGAGCATTTTTTGGGAGGTCTTAGCCCAAACAAGGCATAAAAAATGAAAACAAGGTCTAAGGATTTAAAAAGAAGAAATACAATTGTTGTTACTTGCAGATGAATTTATCTACAGAGGTAACCCAAAGTATTGATTACTTTGGCAGCACATATAGTGCCGGAAAAATCTAAAGGTATCTAGAGAAAAACTGTTAGAATTAACTTGCCAGGGACACCTGGGTGGCTCAGTTGGTTAAGCGACTGCCTTCGGCTCAGGTCATGATCCTGGAGTCCCGGGATCGACTCCTGCATTGGGGGGTCCCTGCTCAGCAGGGAGTCTGCTTCTCCCTCTGACTGTCCCCCCTCTTGTGTGCACGCTCTCTCTCTCTCTCATTCTCTCTCTCTCAAATAAATAAATCTTTAAAAAAAAAAGAATTAACTTGTCAAAGTGACTTGGGGTAGAAGATCAGTACACAAAAATCAGTAACTTTTTAATAGAAAGCAATACCCAGGTATATCCAGCTGCCTACTTGACATCGCATCTAGATAAGACATCTCAAATTTAAATGTTTAAAACAATAAATACACTTGAACATCTAACCCATCTATCCTTCCTCATCTCTAACCCACTTTTCCCATGTCATAACTCTGTATCCAGTTTCTCAGGCCAAAATTTTAGAATTAAGTCATCCTTGGTTTCTCTCCTTTCTCTCACATTCCAAAATCAATCCATCAGCATGACCTGTTGCCTTTAGCTTCCACATATATTCAGAAAAGAGCCACTTCTCACCACCCTGCCTTGTAATCCCCCTAGACCATTGCTACCATCCCCTCTTGTCTGGACTACTGCAGGACTTCCTACTTCTACTTTGGGGCTCCTACAATCTGTTCTTGACACAGCATCCAGAATTAACCTTTTCAGATGTGTCAGATCATGTTACTCCCTTGTGGAAGACACTATAGAGGCATTTTGTTACACTTAGAATAAAATCCAGATTCCTGCAAGGAGACTTGGCCTTTGTACTTCTCTGATCTCAGCCCCTTCCTTCCCCCTCCCTCCCGTCACTCTGGCCACTTCAGCCCTCTTGCTCCTCAACATGCCAAGTAGATCTCCTTTCTCGCCCCAGATCTCCACCATTCAGGTCTCAGCTCGAACGACCCTCCTCAGAGAGACCTTCTCTGTTCCTACTGTGTTTGGTTTGTCCTTATTTATCCCTTATTACCTACTGTGTTCTACTTCTGTCTCCCCTATTGGGATGTTAGTGCCTTCAGAGCAGGCTCTTTGCTTTGTTTCCATACCCCCGGCCACTAGACAGCCCCCTTGCATTCGTTATATTTGTGTTGAATCAACACCATGTATATGGTTTTGTTTTATTTTTTTCTTACCTTGCCTGGCCACTTCAGACATTTCCATGTGCAATTTGAGGAATAGATTCTAAGTTCTGTGACAGGAAAAAAAAAAAAAAACTGTATCTTAATCTAATGCAGTCGGTTCAGTGTTTATGCATATGAATTAATGACTTATACACATTTACTTCATGCATTACCCTTTATCCCCTTGATTGGATTAAGATTTTATTGTTTGGGTTTCACACCCTTGAAACTAATGAGCTAATCAAATCAGCATCTCTTATTTTAAAGGTGCCAGAGAGTGTCCTTGTTATATCATGCCTAAGAGCAGAAATCAAGAGGGAGTAGATTCTGTACCTCTTGCTGAGTGGCTCCTGTCTTGGGAGAACGGTGCCACCTTTGTCCCAGTGTCTTTAGATTTATGCTTTATTAAGTAGAATCTTACATTTGCTGTTTTCCTCCTTGTTTGTGTTTTTCCTTTTTTCTGTTCAGCATATGTAGAGGGATTATCAAGCTAAAAACATCTTAAGATCCTATTACTTTTATGCTTCGATTCTACTACTCAGACTATTTTATCTTTAAGTAGTCTAAGCTAGGGGCACCTGGGTGGCTCAGTCGTTAAGCATCTGCCTTCGGCTCAGGTCATGGTCCCAGGGACCTGGGATCGAGCCCCGCATCAGGCTCCCTGCTCTGTGGAAGCCTGCTTCTCCCTCTTCCACTCCCCCTGCTTGTGTTCCCTCTCTCGCTGTCTCTGTCAAATAAATAAATTTTAAAAATCTTTAATAAATACATAGTCTAAGCTATTTAAAGAACCGAGTTAAAGCTAAATTTCCTACATATTCTGAATGTCCTTGCCTGTTTCTAATGTATATCCTGTATTTCCTGAATTAAATTACTATATCATTTGAAGCTGTGTTCTTCTGAATTATGTTGATGGAAGTAAAGTTTTACAGAATGGTTTTGCTCTAACATCATTTCTTAAAATATTATCTACTAGTTAGAAACTTCAGTGGCTTACTGAATTTCTGACTTTCTCAGTACTTAAACAGATGACCTGAGGCATGTGGACACCCCCCATCCCCCTCAGGGTATTTCTGTGTCGCATCATTGTTAGGTCATGGCGAGGACTAGGCTTGCTGTTCAGAAATTGGTTTTAGTGAGAAGTTCTAGTATCAAGTGGGATAGTGAGAAATAATACTCAAAGAGATCAGTGTGTTCTAAACTCTCAGATGAAAAAGATACTTCAGTTCTTAAAAGTTTCTATCCCACAAAATTCATTTTTGTTAGTTCCTTTGCCACTCTAGTTAAAATGTGATTGTGGTTTTTGTTTGTATACTGTATTGTCTGCCAAGTATGTGTAGTTGTGTTGACTATTTATTGTTCATTGTGCATGTATCAAAAAAAGAAAATCTAAGTGAGCATATAAAGATATATTGTTATCAACTATTTCAACAAATTAATTTCAACATTGAGTCTACCTGAGCATTTTCTGTTTTCATATACCTTTGAATAGGAAAAATACGCTCCTTTTTTTTTTTTTCATTTTTAAAAACACACATTTATTGATTTCCTCTGTTAAGAAAAGTAATGCACATTCCCAATAGAAGATTAGACTACACTTAAAGATACTTTGTTGTGACAAAACTCAAGTGTCTGACTTCAGTTTTGGGGTATATATTTTTTAAAGAATTGTTTCTTATACTCTTTTCTTTTTACTTACAGTATATCTCTGTACCGGGGTAATTGCAGACCTATACGATTTGAGCCACCAATGCTGGATTTCCATGAACAGTAAGTTTAAAATATTCAGACCATAGTTTCCCATTAAAGTATAATGTGTATTTTATGCATTTATTTGTCTTGCTTTTTACCTGTGTTATCTCTCTGAGAAAGTTACATTTTCAAGTACAGGAAAACAATGTTGTTGAATGCAGTTTGAAATGGGAAATCCCCCTCCTTGTGTGCGCTCGCTCTCTCTGGCAAATAAATAAATAAAATCTTTAAAACAAAACAAAAAAAGAAAGAAAATGGGAAGCAAGTATCTATTATGAGTCTAACATATAATACTAACTTTTGAAGTTTGAAAAATACCCACCTAATAAAGTCCCTGGTTCAAAGGATCCTATCTTCAGAAGCAGCATGAAACTTTTAGGTTACTTTTCTGATTAGTAATTCATTTCCACTTCTATTTAAAATTTTCCATGTGGATATAGAAAGATGTATTATTTATTTGTTTGCATGTGCTTTTAAAGTACAAACTTCTATTCGACACCAAATAAGTAGTATTATCACTAACCCAAAAGAGCAAACAAAAGAAAATCCTGCAGAAAGACGTGGTTCAACCACAGAATTGCTTCTTCAAACCATATTTCTGGCTTCGCTTCTACCTCTGAGCCTCAGGTTTTGCACATCTCAGATACACTGAGGAAAAGACAAGTCTTCACCTGTATTTGGTTCCAATCTAATTCAGCAAGTAGATAAAGAAAAACTCTTAGTGCTAGAGCACGTAACTGCTAGAGCAATGCCACTCTGGTAAACTAGCAGGAAAAAAAAAGAATTTAAAAGGGAAGTGGTGGAGAAACTGTATATAGATCTATTTGATTCAGTAAGTGAAAATTATAATTTTCTTTAATGTCACAGTTGTAATTAACCATTTTTTACTAGTAAACACATGAAGTTTAAATAATTTATTTACAATCTCAAACCTGGAATAATCAAATACATTAATTATATTTGTACAGAACCATGGTAGAGTAGCTAGCATAAAAAGCAAGATATCTGATAGCGACTTCCATCTTTTAAGACTATATTCCTACAGAGATCATGGATTTTAGGGGTAGCAGTGCAGAGAGAAGTTTGTATGGTTCTTTGTGCACTTCTAGATGGAATCAGTATTTTGGAATAGTCATTATGTAAGTAAAAGTGCTTCTGGGTGTTAGATTTAAAGATCATAATATTTAAATGGGAAACATATCACTATCATTTCTGTCTTACAAAAACGGTTTAGGGGGGCGCCTGGGTGGCTCAGTTGGTTAAGCGTCTGCCTTCGGCTCAGGTCGTGATCCCAGGGTATTGGGTTTGAGCCCCACATCGAGCTCCCTGCTCAGCGGGGAGCCTGCTTCTCCCTCTCCCTCTGCCGCTCCCCCTGCCTGTGCACACTCTCTCTCTCTGACAAGTAAATAAATAAAATCTTAAAAAAAACCCAAAAAACAGTTTAGGTATATAATGTCAAGATTGCAAGGAACATAAAGTAGAGGCCTTAAGCCAGTCACAATAATGTGTAACCCACAGTCTCCTCCTCTCAAATACAAGATATTTAATGAAACATGGCACATATTTTGATCTCCATAAAAGTTCATTATTTTCTAACTATTAGTGAGTTTTCTGTCTACAGTAAAATTCTCTTAGAATATGTTCGCTCACCCTAGAGGGGCCCAACAGAGACTAACAAACTCTGTTCTGAGACTAGGGCATAAGCTGTATTTCTGGTGCTGCATGAGGGCTAGGAGAGGAGGTTGGCATACAACACCAAAATCATTAGTCTCAAACACAGAGTATTCTTACTTGGAAAGCTTAGCAGCAACCATTCTAGGGAGATCTTGTCAAAAGTTCTACCCAGCTGTTTTTTACTTCATAATTTGATTTTTGAGAGAGTTGTACACATTTTATATATATATCACTTGAGATAAAGACATTTTCAGCTGTACAAAATACCTGAACTGATTGGGAATTTCTGTTCCAAATGATCTCTCCCTGGACTCTTTAAATAATGCCCCACCCTGGAAATAGGAGAAATTGAGGTAAGGTCATGCAAGATTCTGGACTGGTGGTTTTAACCTTTTTTTGATCATGGATCTCTTGAGGACTAGATGAAAGCTGTGAAACTCTTCACCTCTCCAAATGCACACAAAGGCACACAGCGCTGCACATACAGACAGCATTGTGCACACAGGTTAAGGGGTTTTCTAGACATCCCTCTCAAAGTCCATACTGAATTCTTGAGAGGTAGTGAAGAATTCCTATTCTAGGCCATAGGTTATTAAGTCACCACTACAGAACTTACTGGGATTCTGCTTATTACACTAGCAGTGCATGTCCACTGTGGTAAACTTAGAAAATACTTACCAGGAGAAAGAAGAAAGTAAGAAATTACCAGTAGTCCAGACACGCAGAAACATTAACATTGAGCTTTTATCCTTCAAGTCCTTCTTCTATGCATCTGTATTTTTTTATTGAGTCACAAAAAACATGACTATTTTCTGAACATAAACTGTTGTATAACCTGCTTTCTAAACATAATACATTGTGCATTTTTTCTTTATTCCGTTCAATTATCTGTTACTTTCTTTTATGGTATTAAAGAACATCAAATTGTATGGATATATTTGTTCAATTCATTTCTTGTTTTATATTGTTTAAACTTTTTGTTGTTAATAATCAGTGCCGAAACTAATGATTTAAACACAGCATGACTTTATCCTCAGGAGAGAGTCCTAAGAATGGAGTTGTGGGATGAAAGGATACGCAAAATTTAAAGGTTTTCAGTTAATATTTAGGCTAGAGAATAATTTGGTGTCATGAACAAAGAGAACTGATAGGAACTGAAATATCATGAGAGAAACTGGAAGTTTATTGAAGGTGTGCAGATGGACATGTGAACTCCAGTGCAAGCTGGGCTAGGTAATACAGTGAAGAAAATTATTTGAAGCATAGCATGAGCTCTTAGTTACAGCACAGGAAAGGTATATAGTAGGTATACTGAACTATTCCGTAAGCCAGCAAATTTACAAGGTGCTCCAAAATAGTGGAAACAAAAGAAAAAGAAAATGATTCTCCCATTTTAAACTTTTCTGCGTCCAGTCTGAGAGCACTGAATGGAGCTGGTTTTATCTCACAAAGGTAGAAGTAGGAGTTGGAGGCAAATGTGAGCACATGTGTATTAGGGTTCAATCAGTCAGATTCTGTATGTGTGTGAGTGAGTCAGTGTATGTATATATATATGTATATGTGTGTGGAGTTTTGTGTATTGGCTTATACAGTTGTGAGAGCTGGTTAAGCAAGCCCAAAGTGTACAGGGGCAGGCAGTCAGGAAGGGAAGATCATGAGTAAGTGCTGAAGCTTGATGTCCGCAGGCAGGCTCTCAGGGAAGAGCCTGAGGAAGCAAAGCAGTTGCAGATCCATCTGTTGTTTGGAGCCTCTTAGCTCAGGAAGGGCTAAGTTCTCTTTGAAAGGGCTTCCAACTATTTAAGACAAGCCTACCTAATCTCTCTTTTAATTAATTTAAAGTCAACTGATTAGGGACTTGAATTACATCTGCAGAATCCCTTCCCAGCAGCACCTACGTTGGTGTTTGAGTGAATAACTGGGAGAAGTACTGTATGCCACAAAACGGCGGCTGCCTCCCTTCCATGTTCCAGCTCTCAGGAGAGAGCATCCCACATAACCCACCCTAAGCAGAAATGTATGAGGGAGTTCTGGGGACTGTAGTTCAGCCCACTCAAGTCGGTAGACCACAGAGCCACCACGTGGATGTAAACAGAGAGGTTCCTAAATTTAGAACTTTGACCCTAGAAGATCACAGGCAATGTGACTGGAAGAATTTGCTTTGCCATTTTAGAGCTACATTTCTTCTTATGAAAGTTGAAAGTAGAAATTCTGGTACAAAGGAAGTGAAGTTGTGCGTTTGCACTGCAGAAGGTAAATTATTGGTGGGTCAGGAAGTAACCAATTGCCAAAGGAAATCAGAGAGGTTTTAGGATACATCCTCCTTTAAAGTTATTCTATGTTTGGCTTCCTTCCACTCTCAGAAACATAAAGCTTACTTGATTGGAATTTTTTCCTGCATTGACCACTTGTCTTTCTGCCTCAAAAATCCTTGCTCTTTCTTAAATAAAGTATCATTATTTGGAAAAAATCAGAGTAGAATACGTTAGTACAGAGCGGCCCCTTACATGCCCATTAGTTACCTATTCAACATCTCCCCTCACCTTTTTGTTAATACAACCCCAGGTTTTTCAGTTATCCAGCCCTTAGGACAAGTGACCCTGTCTCCAGCTCAGGAGTATTCCTGATTAATCTGAGTCAATTGTAATACTCCCATTCTTGTTTATGATCAGTTCAGGGGTGGACGTGTGACCCAGGTCTACCCAATAATATGAAGTCAGGTCTACTAAAGGATTTCTGGGAATAGGTTTTTTTCCCCCATTCTAAAAAAGAGACTTAAGAAAGAATTACCCCTCTTCCATGCTGGATATTGTCTGCATGCAATGCCTGGGGTACTATGGCAACCATCTTGCAATCCATCAGAGGTGCTAGGCTGAGGATAAAGCCAGCAAAATTTGTCTGAGAGTAGAAAAATGGAAAGAACTTGCGTCCTTGATAATAGTGTTAAACTGCAGAATTAATTGACCCTGGAACTGCCCTACTTTAGGTCTTTTTGTTAGGTAACCTTAATAATCTTGTCTTTCTTGGTCTCTTGTAGAGTACATGACACCACTGACTTCCTCCTTCTCAGATCTTTCTTGGCCTCTACCCTTGTGAACCACAGTGTTTTCTTCCTGTGTCTTAAAGCCATTTTTTCTTAGCTTCTTTCAGGGTTCTGTTCCCTGTCTATCCCCTAACTGTAGCTGCTTCTCTTTCCTCAGCCTCTTTCAGCCAACTCCACACTCTCTTATGGGGTGCTCTCTTCCACACCCTTGACATATGCCTATGGTTTCCAAACCTGTGTCTCGTCCCTCTTCCCAAACACTACCATTTTTCTCCGACAACACCTGAAACTCAGTGTGCCCTGCTCTTGCTTCTGTATTTCCAATCTCCATGAATGGTATAAAGCAGTCACCAAAGCCAAAAATACTCATGTTTCCTGGATTCTTTCCTTTACCTCAAAGCACTCCATCCCTTCCCCCCACCAAATCCATTACCAGAATTCTATGAACTTTTCATGTCTGCTCTTCTCTAACCTTTATTTCTTACCCTTCTCCTCTTAATTCAGGCCCTCATCATTTCTTATCTAGACTCTTACCATATGCCTTCCATTTTCCAATTTATGATCAACACTGTCAAAGATAGGAAATCTTTTTACTATCCAAATCATGTCATTTACTGTACTCTTTCCCACAAAAAAAAATCCTTTGATCGTTTCCAAATGTCTTTAGGATAGACGCTAAATTTCTCAACATAAAATCTGTCCTTTACCTTTCTTACCTGCGCCCTCACCCTAAGCCACCCCTGTGGAGAACTACTTACCGTTTCCTGAAGTAAGTGGTCTTTCTAAGCACTAGGCATGTTGTACATACTTTGAGTCTCCCCTCCAAAAAGAATTGTATGGATGCTTTCATATAATCAAAACAAAACAAACAAAGGAGAAAGAACAGGTAATGAATGTACTCTTAACCTAAATTCAGTAATTAAGATTTTTGCATATTCATATTTTTGTCAATTTTAAATCATTTGAAAGCAGACATAGTAACATTTTATTCCTATACTCTTTGGCACACATTTCCATATGTAAGGACTTTGTACATAACTACAGTACCACTATTCATATTGTAAGAAAATTAACAATAATTACAGGTGCCTTTATTCCCTCAGTTTTGGTCAATGCTTCAGTTGTTTGGTTCTAAGTGATAGAAATCTGACTGAAACTAGAGGGAAAAATGGACATATATTGGAAGGAATACTGAACCAAGACTGATGACATCACATGCACACACATGAAGAGGGTGTGGGAAGATTTATTATACTCACATAATAAAGCATTCTGGGGAGAGCAGGGGGGCTCCCAAGCAAGTCTGAAAAATGGCCTGAGTGAGCGGAGAAAGGAGACCGGCTTGACTTTTATTGTGGTTGGGGCTGAGGCTGGGGTGGACTCATAAAGTTTGAACTTCTCACTGCATCTAAGAGCGAGAGTACAGGCTTTCTTACTGGCTTGCCCATTTGTGGAATATAAGGTGAGGGGACATTATGGGGCTTGAAAACTCTCAGTAATCAAATATCAACAATGGAATCAGAGTCTTCATTACTCATTACATCTACTAAGTTCTGTCAGCACGCTGGTTATTGCTCTGTCTGTTTAGATGTCTGCTTCCCTTCTAGACCTGGCTTTGAAGATAATTTATTTATCTTTGTATCTCTGGCACATATTTCACACTTAACACTTACATACAGTACATTATCTTTAAAGTCCAACAACATTGCCCGCTGATTTCTTTGTTTCAGTTAAATTAACTTTACATTCCCAAGTGTTTTTGCCAGACTGCATTGAACATTTGCTTTACCTTTTCTACTTGATCTGGCAGTGTACTGACTTAATGCCCATGCTATAAATGTTTCATTGACTTGATATGTGTAGCAGTAATTTTAGGACTTGAGAAGAATATCCTTAACAGAACACTTTATAATATTTTTTTTCCAAAAATTGTAAGTAGAGTTATCATTGCTTACTACCTTGACTCATGCACTGAAGTTTTGCCTTATGTTTTCTGTGAATTATTTCTACACTGCTTGTGGTCTTTTTGCTAAACCAGAAGTCACTCATAATTTTAAAACACACTTTGCAGTATCTGAAAAACTTTAAATTGGATAGAATTTACCATACTGAGCTGCATCTGGTGGTCATCCAGGGCTTCCAGGAGGGTTTCAGGCCCTTTAGCGAGGATGCAGCTCTAGGACATACCCTGGCCGCCTTCCAGACCCCTCTGTACTGACAACTCTGACCATTCTTACTGCCCTCTAGAGCTTCTTTCGCAGTAAATCAAGTTAACTTTCTTCAAAAATAGGCTTTCTTTGTTTTCACCCATTACATTTAAATTTATTCTTTAATTCTGTCTCTTTCCCCCTCTCCCTCCCTTCCCTGCTTTCTCTGTAACAATTAGTTGGAACAATCTAGGCATGTCCGCCTCCCCCCATCCCTCTGCACCCCTCTTAGTTATTTATGCCAATGCTGTTAAATATTTTTGTTTCCATAACAACTCCTTTTTTCAAACACTTATTGCAGACTGTGAAAGATGCTTTGGGTGGAAACTTGGTTTACTGAGTTCTTTGGTTTATGTAATTATTAAGTGCAGAAAATCTTGGTTTCAAATCTAAAGCTTAAAATGGAGACCTAATTAATGTCTTAAAAAAATGGAAGTTATTGAATAGTCTGTTGCTAAAAACAGAGGTCTTTATTTTCAAGTTAAATTCAGTTCATGAAAGATGTTTCTTCTAATCACTTTTTCATATTCCAATAAAATCAAGTAGGTTCTCTTTTCTAAAGGGATGTTTGGTTCCTTTCTGCTTTTTCAGTTATTGACTGTTCCACCAGCAGACCCCTCAGCCCCCAATCTCAAATGTGTATAAGAAGATGCTCGGATTTTGTGTTAATTGAGTGGTACAAAGTACTGCATATTGATTCGGCCCAGTTACCTGCCAAAAGCTGTGTTTAGTAGAGTGCTGTGTCACTGTCATTCATAGGGTTTGTCTGAGGGTAGTTGCTCAGCCATTTCTTCAGCTGTGTCCTGGCATTGTGTTGTCTTTCTGTGGCACGGGAAACTGGCCACTGACCACAGAATTACAGCTTACTTTCCAAGCTGGTGTCTAGTTCATAGCTGCTTCTTCCTAATTCTTTTGCACTTCAGACTCTTCCGGAGTATGGACAGTCAGTAGCTGTGCACAAACAGCACAGAGAACAGCCATATATTTGATTCTGCTTGGTTTATCTATAAATAATTCACACTCTCCCCTTTGGTCCTCCTTCTGTCTTTGGAGTAGCCGACAGTAGAAACAAACAGAACCAGCACTGCAGGCATTTGAAAATCTTTGTTTTATTTTTAAATCTTACCTGTCTAGCCACGCAGTCACACATGCTGCTTATGGCAAGCGAAATTCTAAGATGGTCCCCCAAATTCCTTGCCTACGAGATGCACACACATCTCCCAATCAAACACTAATCTAGATGTTGCTGTAAAGGATTTTGGAAATGTAATTAAGGTCCCAAATCAGTTGACCTGTAAGATAGGGAGATAATCTGGGGCCCTGAGCTGATGTCATGAGCCCTCAACATTTGGCTATAGCAGTCATAGACAGAAATGCTGTGTTTTCAAGCATGAGAAGTGTTGGATGCAAGGGAGTTTCTTGTGCCAGTTTTGGAAATGGAGAGGGCCATATGGCAAGAGACTGGGAGCAACCTAAATATCACCAATAACCTGCATGAGCCTAGAAGAGGACTTTGAGCTTGAGTGAGTGAGACCCCTGAGCACATCACCTAGTCACGCTGGGCCTGGACTTTGGACTTACAGACTTGTAAGATAATAAATGGGTATTGCTTTCAGCCTCTAAGTTTCTGGTAATTTGTTATGTTGCAGAAAACTAATGCACTGCTTATTTATTTACAAGTAAGCATGCATTAGTACTTGGCCAAAGTTTTCCGTGGTTTAGTGTGACTTCTAAGTCTCCCACTTTATCATGGATTCTGTTCACATCCCCAGAGAAACTGAGGGGAGGGAGGGTTAGGGGAAGCTGTTTATATGAGGTATGTTCGAGGAGGACTCCCTCTGCTTCTTGTGGTGTGGACCGCCCAGAGCTGCAGGAAGCCTGCTCTGTCGGAGCCTGCCTAACTAGAGTAGCCTACTGACACCCTTCCTGAGATCTTTCCTCTCTTCCTCTTACTCCAAACCTCTTTGAACAACATAAGTAGATGACTGTTCTCCTCTGAGCAAAGGTTCATTTCTGTAGGGTGTGGCCAGGGCCTTTCCTCTTTGATCCCTCGAAAGAAGAGCAAGGCCAGCTCAGCAGCATTGCACACCAAGCATTCTGATCCACTCCCTGCTGCCAGGCCGCAAAGCCATCCAAGCTCGCTTCCTTACCCCATAGTCCTCTCCTGCAGCCATCTTCTGTCCTGTCTTCTTGAAGGATCCCCCAGACTACCTGTCCATCTTATACTCTGTCTTCTTTATCATAACTGAGATTGATTACACTGAGGCCACAGGAGGGAAAACATTAAGTAAATCAAATTCATAGGGAGGTGAATGACTGGTTGCTACTTAGCCTACAGAACACTTGAATTGTGAAAGAGCATATTTATTGAAGAAAGCATGTTAGTGGTAAACTTTCAGGATGTAAGGCCATTTTTATTTCTGTGTACTGTCGTTCTATTTATATGTCTATATGAAGCTTGAGGAAAAAGAATTTTATCTTCCATACTGTCTTTATACAGCTTCTCCCTGCAACAACATGCCCAAAATTTGAGGCCCCAGCTGGATCTGTACCTACTTCCCTACTTTCATGGTCCTGTGACCCTCCCACCTGGGATTGACGAGCCTGTTGGTTAAGGGATCTAGCTCCTTTTACCAGAGGCAAGAGGAATTCCACTAAGCTTGAAGAGCTTGTGAGGGTAATCAGCTTCCTACTTCCTAACCCTAAATGTGTTGTTATAAGCTTCCCTGTGGATACCCCTCTCTGTCCCTGCCTCAGGACCAAGTCCTGGTTCCACCTTTGGGTTTTTTCCTCGTGGCTGGACTATTAAGCCACAGAAATATTTTGGACCTCATGGTGGCTGGGCTGTAAGCCATGGAATGATTTTGGACCAGGTTTTTGGTTCCACATCCTTCCCGCTTGTGACAAGAGGTGGTAGCATCTACATTGATGAGCTCTCAGAAGGGGAATAAGACTGGGTGTTCAAGCCCTTGGAGGCACCAGAAAACATTAACCACAACAACAAAGCTTCGTGTCATCATTATAAAGAAATTGTCAAATGACGTGTAAAATAAACCACAGCGCAGACCATTATCAAAACCATTAAAATGTGTTAAATGTTACAAAAGACAGTGAATAATTCTTATTTACATAATTGGTGAACCTTACGCAGACAAACCTGACTTTTCTGTGTGATGTGGGAGAAGAGACTGTTATTCCATTCTAGAAATGACGAAATGTTTAAAATAATCGAAGATTAAACTGTAGATAAAGCTGCAGAAGAACTGAATAAAGTGGTAAATTAGATTTTGATGTTGATTTAGATGATACAGAATATGAAAATCAAGTGAAAAAATGTGACTATATTAAGTCAGTTTGAATACATGTAATTCTGACCAACTTCTGACTTTAAGGATTAAAAAAAAAAAAAGACTATGAAGTCCCAGTGAGGAAGTTAGACAAAAACCTATAAGGAAACAGACTAAAATTTCTTTTTTTTTTTTTTTTAAAGATTTTATTTATTTATTTGACAGAGAGAGACACAGCGAGAGAGGGAACACAAGCAGGGGGAGTGGGAGAGGGAGAAGCAGGCTCCCCGCTGAGCAGGGAGCCTGACGTGGGACTCGATCCCAGGACCCTGGGATCGTGACCTGAGCCGAAGGCAGACTCTTAACGACTGAGCCACCCAGGCGCCCCCAGACTAAAATTTCTAGTTGGACAATAAAATGACCTTTGAGTTTATTTTTTGTAATGTTTAATTATAATACTTCCCACCCTGAGTTCTGTAATACTCTATTTTATGTAGCATTTGTTAAACTACTTTTAAAATTGAATTCTTGAGGGATATTTAATATATGGGGCTCACTGTCTGACTAAATAGGATTGAGCATTATACAGTTACATAAGAATCAACTATAACGCATGGGTTTGGATTTATGGCAGGCTTGTCCCCCTGGGCTTCTCACAGTGCTCCGAGCCAGAGCAAACTGTGGCCCCGAACCATTGCCTGGCCTCTGTGCCATAGGCTGCAGGCACTGAAGCAGGTCACACGGTAAAAAGAAAAAAAAAAAAAACAACTATAAAAATAAGCCAGCATCATTATAAAGCTGGCTCAAATATAGGCCTTCAGCGAATACCTTTTGATTCACTGACCTCAAGTAAATAGTTCACATAGCAAAACCATCTTGACTGGTGAGGTCACTCTAAACAAACAAACAAAAAACCTTTAAATGCTTTATTCTAGTTTTATATGATGATGCTTAATGATTGTAGAGTAGTGTTACTTTCCAGAGTATTCTCATTACTTTACCATAACACCGTCTTTACCTTTTTTCATGAAATATACACACAGAAAAATGCATAAGATATATATGTAGTTTTACCTCTGCCACCCATATAGGTATTATATATTTTTAGTTTATGTGATTATATCTTAGTATACAAATATTGTGATATAGCTCATTCTGGGTTTTTTTTTTTTTTTTTTTGTTTTTTTGAGATATTTACATGTGACATTCTATAGGTTTAAGGTACACAACATGTTGATTTGATATACTTATATATTGCTGAATGATTACCACTGTAGGGTTAGCTAACACCATCACATCACATAATTACCACGTCTCTTTTGTGGTGAGAACATTTAAGGTTTTGGCAACTTTCAAGTATATAATACAGTATTAATAACTATAATTGCTATGCTGGACATTAAATCCCTGGAACTTACTCATCTTCTCACCAAGAGTTTGTACTCTTTGACCAACATCTCCCTCTTTCTGCGTTCCTCGGCCCCTGGTAACCACCATTCTAAGTCTCTGTTTCTATGAGTTCAGCTTTTTTAGATTACACAGATAAGTGATATAGAGTGTTTGTCTTTCCCTGTCTGACTTCATTTAGCATAATGCCCTCAAGGACCACCATGTTATTACAAGTGGCAGGATGTCCTTTCTCATGGCTGAATAATATTTCTCTGTATATGTATACATACCATATCTTCTTTATCCATTTATCCACTGACAGACACTTCGATTATTTCCATATTTTGGCTCTTGTGAATAATGCTGCAGTGAACATGGGGGTGCAGATATCTCTTCGAGATCCTGTTTTCATTTCCTTTGGATATGGGAAGAAGTGAGATCGCTGGATCATATGGTAGTTCTATTTTTAATTTTTGAGGAACCTCCATATTGTTTTCCTTAGTGGCTGCATAGTTCATTCTATTTCTTACCTTTTTAAAGGTCCATTTTTGTTAGATGTCCATCTGTTCTCTTATTTCTAACCATAACAAAGTATCCACATTTTATCCATAACTCTTTCTTCAGTGGCTATACATATTGCCTCTAGTAACCCTACCACCACAAACAGCCCTGCGTGAAATCCTCTTACAGGTTCAGTATGGACTGTCATGCGAATTTCTTTGGAATATAAGCCCAGGAGTGGAATGCATAGGTCATAGAGTGTGAGTACACGTCACTATCTAGGTATTGCCTGATTGCTTTTGTGAGTATCTGTGCCACTTTATGCTCCTCTAATAGCATTGCATGTGTAGTTCCACATCCACATATTTGCACTAACCCTTAACATTAGCCAACTTTCTAATTTTGCTAGTTAAATAGGGATAATGTGATACTTCATTGTTAATTTTGTATTTCTCTGATTGCTATTAACTTAGAGTATCCATCTCTTTATATTTTCCCAGTGGAAGCCTGGTTAAGCTGATTCCTATCTTTTTTTGATATGTCCCATTAACCTTTGAACATTTCTTTGCTTTCTGATTCAATAAGGCATTCTAGACTTCCTTCTCTTTTCCTTGTCCTAGACCTAGAATTAGCCAAAAGTACAAGAAGTCCTGGTTTCTTTTGATGGGGAGTGACGTTTCAAACCCATATCTGGGCACCGAGTGTGCTTATTGCTCTGGACGTCATTGCTTCTAGGCTTGTGTGAACAGATCTATGGAGAAACATATGCATATATATATATTTTTAAAGATCTTATTTATTTATTTGACAGACACAGAGAGGGAACACAAGCAGGGGGAGTGGGAGAGGGAGAAGCAGGCTCCCTGCTGAGCAGGGAGCCCGATGCGGGGCTTGATCCCAGGACCCTGGGATCATGACTTGAGCTGAAGGCAGATGCTTAACGACTGAGCCACCCAGGCACCCCAAAACATATGCATATATATAAATGCATATATATTGAGGTACCTGGGTAGCTCAGTCGGTTAAGCATCTGACTTTTTTTTTTTTAAAGATTTTATTTATTTATTTGAGAGAGAGAGAGAGCACATGGGAAGGGGGAGGGTCAGAGGGAGAGGCAGACTCCCCGCTGAGCAGGGAGCCCGATGCGGGACTCGATCCTGGGACTCCAGGATCATGACCTGACCCGAAGGCAGTCGCTTAACCAACTGAGCCACCCAGGCGCCCCAGCATCTGACTCTTGATTTCAGCTCAGGTCATGATCTCAGGGTCGTGAGATCAAGCCCTCTCTCTAAAAAAAATTTAAAAAATAAATGCATATATGTAAATCATGTCTCATACTAATAATTCTAATTCATGTTTTCCCAACTCAGATCTAGAGTCATAGAGTTCTTCCTCATTTTTCCCCATTTTGTACCTGCATTTCACTCTCCGCCCCCCCCCCCAATTAATTGGTAAAATATTACCTTTAAATATGTGGTAAAATTTGCCAGTAGAGAGTACTCCTGGGCTGGAATTTTCTTTGTGGTAAGGTTTTAAATTATGAATTTAATTTCTTTAATAGTTTTTTGTTTTATTTTAAGTGTTGAGCCCAGTGTGGGGCTTGAACTTAAAACCCTGAGATCAAGACGTGAGCTGATATCAAGAGTTGGGCACTTAACCGACTGTGCCACCCAGGTGTCCCTTTAGTAGTTTTATTTTTTGTAATGCTTACATATATTTTTTTAATTTACCAGTTTTGGTAAGCTGTGTTTTTCTAGGAGTTTGGCAATTTCAGGATAATTTTCAAATTTACTAACATAAAGTTGCTAATATCATTCTATGATTGTTTTACTGTTTGTAGCATCTGTAGCTGTAACTCCTTTTATCATTGCTGATACTGATATTTTGTGCCATCTCTTTTTTCTTTCTCAGTTTTGTCAGGTAGTTATCAACTTACTAGTTTTTTATCCCCAAGACCTGTGAACTTCTGACTTTATAGATCATCTCTATTTTACATGTTTTACTCCATTGATTTCCATTCTTATTTTAACATTTCTTTCTTTGTACTTCCTTTAGATTTAATTTGCTGTTCTTTTTCTAATGACATGGATGCTTAACTCATTAACTTTTAGGTTTTTTCTTTTCAAATATGTAGATTTAAATTCATGAATTTTTCTATAAGCACAGAATGAGCTGTATTATACAAGCTTTTAGTGAGTTAGGTTTTTCATTTTCATTCAGTTCCAGATAGTTCTTAATTTTTATTCAGATTTTGTCTTTGATCCATGGGTTACTTACGCATGCATTGATCTATTTACATATTTATAGGGAATCGAGTTATCTTTTTGTTATTGATTTCTAGTTTAATTGGGCCAGGACTAGAAAATTATGCATATAAGGGGCACCTGGGTGGCTCAGTCGTCAAGCCTCTGCCTTCAGCTCAGGTCATGGTCCCAGAGTCCTGGGATCGAGCCCCGCATCGGGCTCCCTGCTCAGCGGGAAGCCTGCTTCTCCCTCTCCCACTCCCCCTGCTTGTGTTCCCTCTCTCGTTGTGTCTCTCTCTGTCAAATAAATAAAAAACCTTAAAAAAAAAAAAGAAAATTATGCATATAAAAGAGTTATAAACAAAGAAGAGATAGAATAGAAAATAACGAGCAAGATGGTACTTTAACCATATCAATAATTACATTAAATATAAATAGTTTAAACACACCAATTAAGAGACCAAGATTTTCAGATTAAAAAAGCAAGACTCAACTAACAATAGAAACCCAAAGTATAGGAGCAAAACTGACAGAACTGAAGGGAAAAACAGACAATTCAGCATTAATAGAGTCTTTAGTACTCTACTTTCAATAATGGATAGACTATCTAAACAAGAGATAACAAAAGAAACAGAAGTCCTGAAAACAGTACAGAGCTCCTAGGCCCAGTAGACATCTATAGAACATTCCACTCAACAACAGAGTACTTACACTATTCACACACACATAGAACATTCTCCAGGATAGACCATAATGCAAGCCCCAGTAAGTTTTGAAGTCATACAAAGTATCTTTTCTGTTAACTTCATTTTCTAATTAAGTAAACTGGAAAACAATACAGGAAAAAAAAGAATCTTGAGATATTAAGCAACATATTCTTTAATAACCAATGAATCAAAGAAGAAAATCAAGAGAGGAATTAGAAAATGCTTTCAGATGAGTGAAATGAAAATATAACATACCAGAACTTATGGGATGCAGCAAAACCATTGCCCAGGAAGAAACTTACAGCTGTAAATGTCTTAATCAGCAAAGAAAACAAATCTCAAGTCAGAAACCTAACCTTCCACCTTAAGAAACTAGAAAAAGAAAAATAAGGTAAAAATAATTAGAAAGAAATAATTAAGACTAGAGTAAAAACAAATGAAATACAGATAAAAATAATAGGGAACATTAATAGAAATTGGTTCTTTGAAAAGAACAACAAAATGGACAAACCCTTAGCTAGACTGACCAAGCAATAAAGAGAAAAGACTCTCAAATTACTAAAATCGGGAATGAAAGAGGTGACATTACTATTAACCTTATAGAAATTTTAAAAAGGATTATAAGGGGATACCATGAACAATTATATGCTAACAAATTCATTAACAGTTGAAATGGACAAATTCCTGAAGACACAAATTACCAAAACTGACCTAAGAAGAAATAGAAAGTCTGAATAGACTTATAAAGAGTTTGAATTAGTAATCAAAAAACTTCCCAGAATGAAAGCTCTGATGCACAGAAAGCCTTATTGATTAATTCTACCAAAAATTCAAAGAAGAATTAATACCAATCCACTACGAACTCTTCCAAACAATAGAAGAGGGAACATTTCCCAACTCAGTATGTTAGGCCTGCATTACCATTTTACCAAAACCTCACAAAGACACTACAAGAAAACGACAGACCAGTACCCCTTTTGTTAAAATTCATCCACAAAATAATAAAAACCAAAATCAGCAACACATAAAAATGATTATATACCGGGGTGCCTAGGTGGCTCAGTCGGTTAAGCAACTGACTCTTGATCTCAGCTCAGGTCTTAATCTCAGGATCGTGAATTCAAGCCCACATCTGAAATTCAATTAATATAATATACACCATGTTAATACAATAAAGGGGAGAAAAACATCATGTCAGTAAACACACACACAAAAAGGATTTGAAAATACATCCTTTCAGGGTAATAACACTCAAAAAAACTAAGACTAGAAGAGAATTTCCCTAGCCTGATAAAGAACACCTATGAAAGTCCCACAGCTAACATCATATTTAATGGTGAAAGACTGAAAGATTTCTCCCTCCATCAAGAACCAGGGCAGTTATGCAAGAAAAAGAAGCAAAAGGCACCCAGATTGGAAAGGAAAAAGTAAAACCATCTCTATTTTTGGATGTTACACTCTTGTATATAGAAAATCGTAAGCAATCCACTTAAAAAAAATAGAAGGAGTTCAGCAAGGTTACAGGATATAAGATCAGTATGTAAAATAAATTATATTTCTATACACTGGCAATGAGCAATTAAAAATTAAGAAAACAATTCCAGGGCGCCTGGGTGGCTCAGTTGGTTAAGCGACTGCCTTCGGCTCAGGTCATGATCCTGGAGTCCCGGGATCGAGTCCCGCGTCGGGCTCCCTGCTCAGCGGGGAGCCTGCTTCTCCCTCTCCCGCTCCCCCCTCTTGTGCTCTCTCTCTCTTTCAAATAAATAAATAAAATCTTTGAAAAAAAAAAAAAAAAAGAAAACAGTTCCATTTATAATAACTCAAAAAGAGTAAAATACTTAGATATAAATTTAACAAAAGTAATATAAGACCTGTGTACTAAAAACAGCAGACCATTGTCAAAAGAAATTAAAGAACTAAATAAATGGAAGCCATTTCATATTCATAGATCAGAAAAAAGATGGCGATACTCCCTAAATTGATCTATGAATTCAGCACAATCCCCATCAAAATCCCAACTGACATTTTTGTAGAAATGGACAGGCTGACCTTAAAATTCACATGAAATAAGAGGGATCCAGAATAGCCATTCTTTTAAAAGGAGACCAATAGAGAACTTTCAGTGCCCAATATTAGAAACTTCACATAAGCTTTAGTCAAGACACTGTGACACTGCCATAAGGAAAGACATAAATAAATGGAAAAGGATTTAGATCCCAGAAATAGAACTTTACATTTATTGCCGGTTGATTTTGACAAGGGTGCCAAAACAAATAGATAAAGAATAGTCTTTGCAGCAAATGGTGCTGGGACAACTGGGTATCCACATATGAAGGAGTTAAGTTGGATCCCTGCCTCACACAAAATTAATTCAAAGTGTACCATAGAGCTAGATGTAAATGTAATAAAGCTAAACTATAAAACCTTTAGAAGAAAATATTGGAATATATCTCTGTTATGCAGTGGTTTCTTAGATATGACTCCAGAAGCACCAGTGATAAAAGACAAAATATACAAATTGAATTACATAAAAAATTAAAAACTTTTGTATTGCAAATGATACCATCAGGAAAGTGAAAAGACTCCACACAATGGGAGAAAATACTTGCAAAAATCTCATAAGACAATTTAATCCACATTGTATAAAGAACTCTTAAATTTTACTCTGTTAAGTACAGGGTTTCCTTATCTCTCCTTGTTGACACTTCATAAACCCTTTCAGTTAAGAACTAGTTTATATTTGAGGTGCCTGGGTGGCACAGTCGGTTAAGCCTCCCACTCTTGGTTTCGTCTCAGGTCACGATCTCAGGGTCATGAGATCAAGCCCCGGGTTGGGCTCCTCACTGAGTGCAGTCTGTTAAAGTTTCTCTCCCCTTCTCCTTCTGCTCTTTCCCTCCTCCTTACGTCCCTTCCCCCAATGTATGTGCATGCACTCTTGCTCAAATAAGTAAATCTTTAAAGAAAAAGAATTAGTTTGTCATTTTTTTTTAAAGTTTGGATTTTACCCATTAATTTTGTCCATACTCTTTAAATATCCCTATAGTCCATCTTCTAAACATTACCATTTCTAGTTATGCCCTACATATCTGCTTCTCTTTTATTTCTTTTAGCTCTTTTAAAATATTCTATATATTTTTTTCTTGCTGAATTCTGAACTAAATTGTCAGTCTGATCTTCCAACTCACTAACAGATTTTTATCCACCTTTATACATTATATTTTTATACTAATATTTTCTTTTTCTATAGGATTTCTTACTTTGTTTTACTAATGTCTTGCCATATCTCCTTAAATATATCCTATTGTGCTTATTTTTAGTTCTTGGTTCAACTTTTCCAACTTCACGTGTGTATATTATGCAGAACTTACCAAGTTAAATATACTGTGACCACAACCAGCCCCAAAATCTTAGTGGGATGAAGACTGAAATCAGCACTCCTATCTGAGAAATGGCATTTCTTGGAACAATGTACAAGAGGAAAGAGTAAAAGATGACTTTTAAAAAACTTAATGTTATATGTCACTTTTACTCACATTTCATTGGCCAAAGAAAATCTTATGGCCAAGCCTAATGTTAATGAAGAGGAGAAGTATAATCCTCTCACAGGTTCTGTCAGCAGATTAGGGACACTACAGTTTACCACAATATGGTATGTTTTCTAATTGATTATACTCCTCACAGATCATGTTATTTTGATGTGTGAACTTAAGAGCTCCTGTCTTGTAATGCATATTGAGGTAAGGCAGAATACCAAGCCTTTTTGGTTCTTGTCTCTTGTGAATTTAAGAGGGGAGATTATCCCCAAGGAAGAAAGATCCAGTTCCACACTCACATATGTGTAAAAACTGGTAATTGTCCTATGTTGGCCACCACTCTATCTGATAGTGCTTAAGCAGAATCATCTGGATGGAGGTGTCTTCCTAAATTGTAATCAAACAGCTCTTGGTCTTTGGAGGACCAAAGAGAGGAGTTAGAGGTGGGTATGCTCCAGGGTAGTTGATTATCAGATTTTTACCTCTCTAAGCCCCTCTGCTGTTCTAGTTTGAGGGGGCAGGCTCTTGATTGTCCCAAGGCAAGCAGGGAAGGAAATGGAGAAGAATAAAGTTTTGAAGACTTCCTCTACCCTAGCCTCTCCATGTCAGCTTAGGCTATTCTTTGTCCCTCACTTTTCTGCGCCTTCCAGTTCAAGGCAACCTTCTGTCCCCCAAGGGTTTCTTGCTGTTTTTTAGTTAATCCTTGGGATCAGTACCTTTCTCTAGCTTCTACATTTTTCCAGCATTGTTGTTTGTGTATGTATGGGGGTGGAGTGTTCAAGGAGAGCAGTAGCATGAAAAAAATGAAAATGTGGACCAGAATAGTTGCCTGAGGAGAGAACCTTGTGAAAGAAATTGTATTTGAATTAGAAAATGAGGATTTGGATTGGCATAGAGGATAGGGAGGAAAACACAGAACAAAGAGATTGGTAAAGGCATGGGGGGCTATGCCCATGAAACCAGCCTGAGCCAGGTTGGAAGGCTGTGAAAACATAGGGAGTTAGTTACTTGTTTAGGTTGAGTGATGTCAGGTTACGGAGGACCTTAATTTCCACTGGGGAGGGGTGTGGAGGGGAGCAAGCTCACCCATGCACACTCTTACCAAGTGCCTGTGCTAAATAACATGGAGACTGCACGGTGCATATATAATGTAACCTTTGTCCGAACTGGTGCTGATAATCTTGTTGAGGAAGTAAGACTGGTGCCAATTAAATGATTAGAGAGCTTTAAGAAGAAATGTAATTTATATGCAGAATTCTCTGATGCTGTAGGAATCAGGAGGCCTGTACAACTAAGATTAGCTGTGTACGTACTCAATGGACTACATAACTGAGGAGATTTCACTTTTAAGACAAACTATAATGTGGATGCCAAGGAGAACATTAAAATGCATCTGTGGGTATCAGACCACTGAGTGTGTGTTTTATGTTGTTACTTTGAGAGCAGAGTTTAGTATAATCAGTTAGAACATGGACTAAAGCCAGATGGTCTGGATTCTAATTTAGATTCCAAGTATGACTTTGGACAAGTTAAGTAACTTTTCTGTGCCTCAGTATCCTCATCTATAAAATGAGGACAATAATTGCCCCTAACTCATAAGGCAGATCGGCTCACATAACTTTTGCCACTCAGTTTTTCCTAAATTGAAGAGCATGTATCAGTGGAATTTGGGGAGAAAAGGGCATGAACATTTAAAAGAAAAAAAAAAAGAATTAGTAGGAAAGCAGGGTGGTATTACAGAAAGCAGTGCAAGCATCTGACCACTTTGTTCCCTGCCTGCTTCCTCACTTGACTGTAAGCTTCCTCCAAGCAGAGACTTGCTTCATCATATACCAGCCCCTGGCTCAGTGTGTGACATAAAATTGGCACTCATCATATATTTGTTGAATGCATTTTCGTGTGTAATTTTAAATATAAACCAATTTATAATAGTTTTAGATGTTTGGATATGTATTTGTCCAATAGTTTTGATGTTTAATTTTTTTAACAACTAGAAATGATCTTTGAAATATTTGTGACAGGTTTTTGTTTTGTTTTTTTTTACAGGCCAGTTGGAATGCCAAAAATGGAAAAAGTTTACTTACATAATCCTAGTTCTGAAGAAACTATTACTTTAGTATCAATATCTGCTACAACATCACATTTTCATGCATCATTTTTTCAAAATAGGGTAAGTATTTCTACTAAAAATGTTTCCCTTGAGTTTGAAATTGAAATATCTAGATTTTTTTATGTATAATTTCATTTTGCTATAATTGAAATCCAATGTGAATGTTCCGTATTTGTTCTGGGTTTCAGTTTGCCCCATTTCCTAAGAATTATCACTTCTACTCTTAACACACATTGGTTTTCTCAACATGAAACAACTTAATAATTCCACTTTGAACCTAGGCACTCTGAAAAATGTAGCAGTCAGATCTTTAGTTGATTTTTTTTTCCTTTTTAATAATAATTCCTCAGCACTGTGTTAGTTTTCTATTGTTCCATAATAAACTACTACAAACGTGATAGCTTAAAATAACACCCACTTATTAGCACATAGTTTTTTTTATAAGCTGTAAGTCCAGTGGGCTCTTTGCTCAGAGTATCATAAGGCTGTAATTAAGATGTCAGTTGGACTGAGTCCTTGACTGGAGATTCAGGGACAATCCACTTCCAACCTCATTTAAATTGTCCGCAGAATTCAGTTCCTTATGCTTATAGAATTGAGGTCTCCATTTCATTGCTGGCTCTTGGCCAGGGACCCATCTCAGTTCCCTAGAGCGCCCACATTGCTTGTCACCATCTTTAAGCCCACAGTAATGTGTCATATCTCCCTCATGCTTCAGGTCTCTTTGGCTTCCTCTTCTGCCACCAGTGGAGAAAATTCTGCCTTAATCATGTCATCAGGTCAGGACTACCTGGATAGTCTCCTTTTTGATGAACTGCGTCAACTAACTAATGACCTCAGTGACATTTGCAAAATCCCTTTTATTGTGTAATATAAATAACCATAAGTATGGTATCTTCTCATAGTCACAATCTCAGAGATTAGGGCAGGAAATTTGGGGGCCTGTTTTAGAGTTCTATCTACCACAAGTATCCTCTAAAATTTAACTTTGTAATCATTTTTGTAGATAGTATGCAAACTTGTAATTAAAAAAAATTTTCTGACCAAAAACTGGGGTCTTCAGAAATTTTGAATTTGAGACAATACATACATTAAGCTTTAATACATAGGCTGCTAAAATAACTAATAAATGAGCTTCCAAGAAAGCTAAATAGCAAGTATCAGAGGGAGGTAAATGAGTGGAACTTAATTTCATCTTCCTGGAGTTTCCACTGACTCCTTTGAAGAGTTATGACCAAATAAAAAGGATCTTTTTTTAAAGCAGCTAAAATTATATAAATTATTGAGATTTTACATTCCTCCTTTCAAAAATCCTATTTCATCATATGCTGTCCTTAGCTAGCAACTTCTGGAGTAAAAAATAAAATGACATAATTTTGGCTTTTTTAAATTTAAAAGTATTTTGGGGCGCCTGGGTGGCTCATTCGTTAAGCGTCTGCCTTCAGCTCAGGTCATGATCCCAGGGTCCTGGGATCGAGTCCCACATCGGGCTCCCTGCTCGGCAGGAAGCCTGCTTCTCCCTCTCCCACTCCCCCTGCTTGTGTTCCTGCTCTCGCTATATCTCTCTGTGTCAAATAAATAAAATCTTAAATAAATAAATAAATAAATAAATTTAAAAGTATTTTATTAGCAAAGAACTGATGAGTTAGCATGTTACTTTCAGTAATAAAAATTTTATTTTTGTGATACCCATGGAAAATGCCCCTTTTCTAAAATAGGTCTTAAAATAAATTTTCCTGGAGTTATTTTTTGTCGTTACCTAAGGGATGTTTTCAGAGCTTTTATAAACGTGCTGATGTTCTCAAATAATAGAATGCCTGTGCTGGGGAGAGACTTATGTATTCATCTAGTCCAGTACCCTCATTATACAAATAAACAAAGAGCTCAACTCCAGAAGGGTTTGCCCCTGTCATGCAGTTAATGACAAGAGCCAAGTTGAGGGTCTAGGTGCTCTATTGGCCTACCCAGTGATTTGTATCTTATTAAGCTATGGTGTGGGACATATATGTTACCACCTGCATATAGAGGTGCACTTATGTGTAAATGCAACTACCCAGCTTCCGGGCATGGCCAATGTGCAGAGACATGTTGGGTTAAAGAGCAAAATAGTGAAGTGAGAATGGAAACAGTTTAAAAATAGTTCACAACTGCATTACAGATTTTATTTTTAACTCATTAACGTTCTTTGCTAATTCGAGCAATGTTTTGTTGTTTTTAAACGCCTAAGCTGCACCCTTGTTAAAGGCCAGGGTTTCACTTTTTTCATGTTTTGATCATAAGACAAAGACTAGACCAAATACGGATGGTTAACAGGGACCATATAAATAATGTAAATGAGAGAAGCAGGCCACATGGAATGACCTGGGGAGCACGTGGCTGGTCCAAAGGGATCAGTCTGCACTTGGCTCCAGCCGGTGGTTACCATGTGGGAATGTAAGCCCATGCCCGGTTCTTCTCATGTTCCAAGAAGAATCAGAAATAGGAATTTTTATATGATAACTTCCAGTTTTTACACATTGAAAATAAATTCAGTTTTAGAAAGACAGATGGTGTAGACCAAACAAAACAAGCTAACGGCCACTAGCTTGACATTTCCGAACTAGACTCTCCCAGGGACTTATTTCTACACATGAACTTTATGCAAAGAGAAGAGTTTTTCCAAAAATTCTTCAAAAGATAAACTAAATGTATATGTTAGTCAAAGGATAAGTTAAAAATCAATATGTGTTTTCCATTGTCAGGAGATGGAATTAAACAATAAAAATAATCTATACCTACAGTTGAGTCACCTAGATTTAGCTTCAGAAGAAGATAACCACAGTCTGTGCTGTCTTCTCTTACTTTCTTCTTCTTCTTGGTTTCCATCTTAATTTCCTGCAGTAAGGTGTGGACTCCAGCAGCTCAAGAAGTGGAGGGGAGAAATGGAATGACCTCTTGGGGGAAGAAATAACCTTGTTTCCCCTCCACTTCAATTTTATGCCTACGTTAAGAGCCTTTGGTGAAAGATGAAAAGAGTCTTCTCGTGTCCAGGAGAGCAGACCCTTTCTGTAATTTTATTTTAACTCTTTGTCACCTTCAGAATTCCTGGTCAGATCTTATTTCCTTGAGAAAAAACATTTTCTGTAACTCACTTAAGTTTTCGGTTATTTACCAATATCATCTCTATATTAACTAACCAGTAGGAAATAGAGAAAAGAGTAGTTATTTTTTTAAAAGACCAAGTTTTATATAACCATGTCATAACCCACAGGCAAATAACCCCCTTAGTAAGGTCTTGTTTTAACCTGAAAATCAAGAATAATAAGGGTAATAAGGAATGTGGTTGTGTGACAATTTGTTTTTCTATATATGACTTCTAATAATTATCTGTTATTTGTAATTACCTGTTAATTAACTATAATTGTCTAGTTAATTATACTTACAATTTAAAATTCCATAATATTAAGATTGCAAATTAGACCTATTCATCTTTCATGACTGTATTGTATATTGGTCATAAAATATGTAATATATGTTTTGTATCAAAGAATACGGATTTTTTTAATACTCTATTTTAATAGTCAAATTTTTATTATGGTAGAATTATAAAAATGTAGTGCCTTACAGACACAGGTAAGCAAACAAATTATTGTTTCCTTGATTGTTTAGAACTTTTTGATTGATTAAATTTTCATATAATCTGAAGATTAACTAGGAAAACATTGTTTCAATCTGTGACTAAAATTAAAATGTTTTAGCCCACATATTTTACTATGCTTAATATAATATCTCTTCTCATGGGTTGAAGGTCATTAATGAATATTAATGATTATTTTTAATTAGATGTAGAACCCTGGACGTTATTTATTCTATTTCAAGTTAAACTCTGATATCCATGCATGTTAATGGGAATTGAACAAAATGTGATCTAGTAGTAGTATGGAAAATTATTATGTGGATAATAAAAAGAATGAACTGATCCATATCTGTTGATATATAATACTATGATATATGTGTTAATGTGTAAGAAAAGCACATTGTAGACTAGAATATGATGCCATTTTTATAAAAAGTAGAAAATATGTACATATATGGACATATTAATAAGAGCCAAAGTAAGGTAGAGATAGGTTAACTGGGTAAGCTGAAAAGGATGAGAATGGGGGAGGGTTTGTTGTATTAACTGTTTCTTCATACATCTTGGCACTGTATCCCCAAGTAAAATAAGCACTTAATTACTTTTGCAATTTAAAACATGTAAGAGGGGCGTCTGGGCGGCTCAGTTGTTAAGCGTCTGCCTTCAGCTCAGGTCATGGTCCCAGGGTCTTGGGATCAAGCCCCACATCAGGTTCCCTGCTCCGCGGGAAGCCTGCTTCTCCCTCTCCCACTCCTCCTGCTTGTGTTCCTTCTCTCACTGTGTCTCTCTCTGTCAAATAAATAAATAAAATCTTTAAAAAAAAAGTAAAACATGTAAGAAAGTTTAAATTAGAAAATAGTTTACCATCTGTGTGGAAATAAGGAATTAATTAATTTAACAAATATTTCTTAAACGCCTACTACGTGCCAGGCACTATGGATTTATCCCTGAACAATAAAGATTCTTCACTTATACTTCTGGGGGGTTTGGGTGACAGCAGCAGCAGAGGGGAGGCAAGAGAAATAAATAAATTATATAAAATAGTAGATGATGAGCAGATGATTAGATGATGAGCAGAGAAAAACAGGATAAAGGGATTAGGAGTGCAGTGGGAGGTGTGGTCCAGTTTTTTCTTTTTTAAAAAAATTGTGATGCAATTGACATTTAACATTTTGTGAGTTTGAGGTGTACAGTTGACATAACATTGTGAAAGTTTAAGATGTACAGTGTGTTGATTTGATACATATATATATTGCAATCTGATTACCACCGTAGCGTTAGCTAACACCTCTGTCATGTCACATAATTATCATTTCTCTTTTCTGGTGGGAACTATTAAGATCTAGTTTCTTAGGAACTTTGAAGTTTATAATATTATGTTATTGTCTATGGTCACTATGCTCTGCATTAGATCTCTAGAACTTCTTTTTCTTCTACATTTGTACCCTTCAACAACATATCACCAATTCCCCCATCATCCAGTCCCTGGTAACCACCATTCTGTTCTCTGTTTTTACAAGTTTGGCTTTTTTAGATTCCATATAAGTGACAGCAGAAAGTATTTGTCTTTTCCTGTTTGGCTTATCTCATTAAGTACAATGCCCTCAGGGTCCATCCATGTTGTTACAAATGGCAGGATCTCCTTTTTTTTCTTATGGCTGAATAATATTCCACGGGGTGTGTGTTTGTGTGTGTGTATACCATATCTTTTTTACCTATTCACCTGTTGATAGACACTTGGGTTGTTTTGATATCCTGGCTATTGTGAATAACGCTCCAGTGAACATGGGAGTGCATATATCTCTTCAATATCCTGTTTTCATGTCCTTTGGATAAGTACCCAGAGGTAGGATTGCCAGATCATATTGTTGCTTGATTTTTAATTTTTTGAGGAACCTCCATACTGTTTTGAACCAATTTACATTCCCACCAGTAGTGTACAGGATTCCCTTATCTCCACATCCCATCAACACTTGTTTTCTCTTCTCTTCTTAATGATAGCCATTCTAACAGTTATGAAGTGATATCTCATTGTGGTTTTGAGTTGCATTTCCGTGATGATTAGAATTGTTGAGCATCTTTTTGTATACCTGTTGGCTATGCCTTCTTTGGGAAAATATCTGTTTATTGATCTGCCCATTTTTAAATCAGATTTTTGGGTTTTTGTTATTAAGTTGTATGAGTTCCTTATATATTTTAGATATTAACCCCTTATCTGACATATGATTTACAAATATCTTCTCCCATATTATAGGTTTCCTTTTTGTTTTGTTGATCTTCTGTTTTGCCATGCAGAAGTTTTTTAGTTTGATATAGTCCCACTCATTGCTTTTTGTTTTTGTTGCTTGTGCCTTTGGTGTCATACTCAAAAAATCATGGCCCACGCTAATATTAGTGTTTTCTTCTGGAGGTTTATTGTATCAGGTCTTATGTTTAAGCCTTTAATCCATTTTTAATTAATTTTGGTGAGTGTTGGAAGATACGGATCCAATTTCATTTTTTCTACACATAGTTATCCAGTTTTCCTGACACCATTTGTTGACCAGATTATCTTTTCCCATTGAGTGTTCTTGGCTTCCTTGTCAAATATTAGTTGACTGCATATGCAGAGATTTATTTCTGGGCACTCTATTCCATTGGTGTAAATGTCAGTACCATACTGTTTTAATTACTGCAGCTTCATAGTATAGTTTGAAAGCAGGAAATATGATGCCTTAAGCTTTGTTCTTCTTTCTCATGATTGCGTTGGCTACTTGGACTCTTTATGGTTCCATACAAATTTTAGGATTGTTTTATCTATTTCTGTAAAAAATGTCTTTGGGATATTGCTAGGGATTGCCTTGACTCTCTAGATGACTTTAGATAGTATGGACATTTTAACAGACAGTTATCAGTATATTAATTCTTCAAATCAGTGAACATGGGATATCTTCCCATTTGTTTGTGTCTTCTTCAGGTTCTTTCATCAAGGTTTTGTAGTTTTCATAACACAGGCATACCTCAGATATTATGGGTTTGGTTCCAGACCACCACAGTAAAATGAATATAACAATAAAGGGAATATCACAATAAAAAGATTTTTTTTTTAGTTTTCCAGGGCACATAAAATTTATGTTTACACTGTATTGTAGTCTGTTAAGCACACAGTATCATTATGTCTTTAAAAAAACAGTGTATATACTTCAATTTTAAAATACTTTATTACTAAAAAATGCTAACCATTATCTGAGCTTTCAGTGAGTCATAATCATTAATCACATATCACCATAACAAATATAGCAATAATGAAAAAGTTTCAAATATTGCAGGAATTACCAAAATGTGACACAGAGACACAAAGTGAGCAAATGCTATTGAAAAGAAATTACACCGATAGACTTGCTCAGCACAGGGTTGCCACACACCCTTCAATTTGTAAAAACAAAATAAAACAAAACACAGTATCTGTGAAATACAATAAGGTGGAGCACAGTAAAATGAGGTACACCTGTACATCTGTACATCGTTCACCTCCTTGGTTAAATTTATTCCCAAGTATTTTTTTATGCCTACTATGAACAGGATAGTTTTACTTATTTCTTTTTCAGATGTTTCATTGTTCGTTTATACCAACATAAATGATTTCTATATGTTGATTTTATATCCGGCAAATACACTGAACTTGTTGATTAATTCCCACAGTTTTTTGGTTGAGTCTTTATTTAGGATTTTCTCTATATAAAATCAGATCATCTGCAAATATGACAATTTTACTTCTTCCTTTCTGATTCAGATGCCTTTTATTTCTTTGTCTTGCCTAATTGGTCTAACTAGGACATCCATTATTACTCTGATTAAGTGTGGTGAGAGTGGGCGCCCTCATCTTGTTCCTGATCCTGGAGGAAAAGCTTTCATTTTTGTTGTTGTTGTTGTTGAGTATGGTGTGAGCTATGGATTTTTCATATGTGGCCTTTATTATATAGAATTGTGTCCAATCTGTACCCAGTCTGTTGAGGGTTTTTATCATGAAAATGTGTTGTATTTTGTCAAATGCTTTTCTACATTGAGATGATCCTTTGATTTTTATCTTTCATTCTGTTAAATGTGTATCACATTTATTGATTTGCATTTTTGAACCATCCTTCCCTCCCAAGAAGAAATCCTACTTGGTCATGGCGTATAGAACTTTCAATGTCTGTTGAATTCAGTTTGCTAATATTTTTTGAGAATTTTTGCATCCATTCATCGAGGGTATTGGACTGGAATTTTTTTGTTTGTCCTTGTCTGGCTTTGGTATCAGGGTTATGCTGGCTTCATAAAATGAATTTTGACGTGTTCTGTCCCTTCAGTTTTTTAGAAGAGTTTGAGAAAGATGGCATTAATTCTTCTTTAAATGTTTGGTAGAATTCATTAGTGAAACCAGCTTATCCTGGGGTTTTCTATGTTGGGAGGTTTTTGGTTAGTGATTCAATCTCCTTATTCACTGGTCTATTCAGATTTTCTATTTCTTCCTGATTCAGTCTTGGTAGGTTGTATGTTTCTGAGAATTATCCATTCCTTCTAGGTTATCCAATGTGTTGGCATATAATTGTTCATACTAGTCTCTTATGATCTGTGTATTTCTGTAGTATCATTTGCAATGTCTCCTCTTTCATTTCTGACTTTGAATATTGTCTTCTTTCATGGTTTGTATAGCTAAAGGTTTGCCGATTTGTTTTATCTTTTTGAAACCAGCTCTTAGTTTCACTGTTTTTTTCCTTTTTTGTTTTTCTGGTCTCTATTTTATTTATTTCTGCTCTGATTTTTACTTCTTCCCTTCTGCTAATTTTGGACTTGGGTTTTTTCTTCTATTTCTAGTTCCTTGAGGTGTAAAGTTAGGTTGTTTATTTGAGATGCTTCTATTTTCTTAACATATGCATTTATAACTATAAAGTCCCTCTTAGAACTGCTTTTGCAGCATAGCATAAGTTTTGGTATGTTGTGTCGCCATTTTCATTTGTTTCAATATCTTTTTTGGTTTCCCTTTTGATTTCTTTTTTGACCCCTTGGTTGTTCAGGGTTATGTTGTTTAATTTCCACACATTTGTAGATTTTCCAGCTTCCATTTTGCTGATTTCTAGTTTCATACAATTATGGTCTGAAAATGTTATGGTCTGAAAATATACTTGGTATTATTTCAGTCTTCGTAAATTGGCCGTTAA
Organism: Neomonachus schauinslandi; assembly: GCF_002201575.2. Classification (NCBI taxonomy): domain Eukaryota; kingdom Metazoa; phylum Chordata; class Mammalia; order Carnivora; family Phocidae; genus Neomonachus; species Neomonachus schauinslandi. Next base: position 76,448,137 of record NC_058412.1, on the reverse strand, counting down.
GACTTGTTCTGTGTACTGTCATATGGTCTGCCTTGAAGAATGTTTTGTGTGCACTTGAGAAGAACATGTATTTGCTGCTGTAGGATGGAATGATCTATAAATGTCTGTTAGGTCTATTTGATCTAATGTATGGTTCAAGTCCAACATTTCCTTACTGATGTTCTGTCTGAATGATCTATCCATTGGTGAAAGTGGGGTATTGAAGTCCCCTGCTATTATTGTATTGTCGATTTCTCCTTTCAGATCTGCCAGTATTTGTTAATATATTTAGGTGCTCCGATGTTGGGTACATAAATATTTACAATTGTTATATCCTCTTGATGCATTGACCCCTTTATTATTATATTATGACCTTCTTTGTCTCTTGTTACCATTCTTGGCTTTTAAAGTCTGTTTCATCTGATACAAGCATAGCCATCCCCCCTCTCTTTTGGTTTCCACTTGCACTGAATGTCTTTTTCCATCCCTTCACTTTGAGCCAATGTGTGTCCTTAAAGCTGAAGTTTGCTTTCTGTAGCAGTACAGAGTTGAGTCTCATTTCTTTATCTAGTCCCTGTGTGCCTTTTGATTAGTGTATTCGATTCATTTACATTTAGAGTTATTCTTGATACGTAAGGACCTACAATGTAGTCTTCTTAATGGCTTTCTGGTTCTTCTGAGTTTCCACTGATTCTTTTTCCCTCTTTTTCTGCCTGCCTTTATAGACTTGTGATTTTTTCCCCCAGTCTTTTTCCCCCTTATTTAACTTACATGAATCTGGTTTTGTTTCTTGGTACCATGAAGCTTACATAAAACATCTTATAAAGCCGTTCATTTTAAGCTGATAGCAGCTTCAGTTGTGTAAAAGCTTCACCTTTTTCACTTCCACTTTTATATGCTTGGTGTCATTATTGACCCCTTTTTATATTGTGTGTTCATTAACACATTATAGTAACTATAATTATTTTTAATACTCTTCTTCTTTAGCCTTTCTAGCACAGTTAAGTGGTTAACACACCATCCTCTTACAGAATTAGGATTTTCTATGTCTGACTTGTATTTACCTTTACCCAGTGTGTTCTATACTTTCATATGTTTTTGTATCACTATTAACATCTTTTCATTTCAGCTAGAAGAACTCCTTTCAACATTTCTTACAAAGCAAGTCTAGTATTGATAAACTCCCTCAGAATTCACCAGTGAATTGTTAGTCCAAGAAAGTCATTATTTCTCCTTTGCATCTGAAGGATAACTTTGTTAGATAAGAGTATTCTTGGCTAGCAGTTTTTTCTTTCAATACTTCGAGTATGTCATCCCACTCTCTCCTGGCCTGTAGGGTTTCTGCTGAGAAATCACTGATAGCCTCATGGAGTTCCTTTATAGATTACAATCTGTTTTTTCCCTGGGTGCTTTTAGGATTCTCTCTTTGTCTTTGATTTTTGACAGTTTCATTATACCATGTGTTGGAAAAGGTCTTTTGCATTAAGATAATAGGGTGATCTATTAGCTTCATGAACATAGATGTCCAAGCCTCTCCCTAAGTTTGGGAAGTTCTCAACTATTATTTCTTTAAATAAACTTTCTGCCCCCTTCTCCCTCTCTTCTCTGGAACTCCAATTGTTGTATTTGTTCTTTGATGGACTCCCATAGATTCAGTAGGCTTTCTTCACTCTTTTTAATTCTTTTTCCTTTGTTCTGTTCTAACTGAATAACTCAAAATTTCTAGATCACTTAGTCTGTCTTCTCTTTGCTTTACTCTGCCATACATGCTCTCTATTGCATTTTTTTCATTTTAATCATTGAAACTTAAGCTCCAGAATTTTGGTGTGGTTCTTCTTTATTATTTCTTCTCTTTGTTAAATATCTCGTTTTGTTTGTGTATTGTTTCCTTATTTCATTGAATTGTCCTTCTGAGTTTTTTTGGACATCGCTGAGTTTGTTCAAAAGAACTACTTTGAGGGGTGCCTGGATGGCTCAGTTGGTTAAGTGTCTGCCTCCTGCTCAGGTCATGATCCCAGGGTTCTGGGATTGAGCCCCACACCAGGCTCTCTGCTGGGTGGGGAGCCTGCTTCTCCCTCTGCCTGCTGCTCCCCCTGCTTGTGCTCTCTCTCTCTCTCTCTCTCAAATGAATAAAATCTTAAAGGATTCAAAGTTGTTCCTTTTTTTTTTTTTTTTTTTTTAGCAGCTAGATTGCAGAAATCTGTGCTTTTGGTTGTTGGAGAATTACTATTCTTTTGGTGATCATGTTTTTTTGATTTTTCATGTTTCTTGTAGTTTTGCATTTCTACTTTTGTGTTTTAAGTAGCAGGCCCCTTCCTAAATCTTTACTGGTTGTCTTCAGATGGGGTATACTATTTGTTGGTGCTATTATATTTGGATTTTCTCCACGTTTTAGATTTTCCAGAAGGTGGTGCTCAAGTTTGTGGTTTCTCCCTTGCCCACACATACTGCTGTTTTCCTGATAACAGTCCTTTTACTGGATTTGCTCTCACCACTGCACTTGGGAGTGAGCATGAGGAGCCAGCTGCAGAGTGAGAAGAGATGTGGGTTTAGCACTCAGGGCATTGGGGTGCCTATAGACCCAGTGGGGGTATCCTCGGGCGAAGTATTCCCAGAGGTTCATGGGCAGACTTTCTGCTGAAGTCCTGAGCACAGTCACCAGCAACTGTGTATCTTTAATGCCCCTTGATATTCTTATCTGTCTCTTTCCTGCTCTTTTCCCTTCCCCAGTTTTGGGGGTCCTGCCTCAGTACTCTGGGTGCTGCTGAAAAGGAACAGGTTTCTCCTGCCATGCCCTGCACAACTGGGGTAGTCGGGTACTCACTCACTGCTCTCCTTTTCCCTTGTTGTAAAGGTCTCTACTGCTAGATAATGCATTCCCATGGATTGTTGCTTTGGTGGAATAGGGGAAAGGGGAATGGCACTGGGAAAATGCCTCTTACAGTTTCCACTGTGACCAAACTTTTTTTGGGGGGGGGGGGGGGCCTTCAGTGGCATAGTGGAATTTGTCCCCAGCAAGGCTAGACTTTTACGTCTGTCTTGTATGGGCATCTGCCTAGGTCAGCACTCTCTGGGTTTGTTCCTCACCATGGCAAGAGTGGCTGGGGCAAGTGCACTGATTCTGCAGCCCATACTGACGTCTGCCCACCTACTACCAGATGCACAGGTGGTCGAGACAACTCCCATGTCCCCTGGCATATGGTACTGAATCCCACAATTCCCACAACAGCACTTCTGTTTGTGGATGGATTTCTAATCCGTAGCTTAAAAAGGGGAACAAAAAGGAGGAACATCTTATGCTGACAGTCTTATGCTGCCATCACTCCCCCAGTTTTAAATAGGAGAGTCAGGACAGGCTTCATTTAGAAGGTGACATTTGAACAGACTTGAAGGAGGTGAGAGAGAGTACTGAATGGAAGGAAGTGGGATATATGGAAGAAGAACATCCAGACAGAGGGTCCAGGCAGCACAAAGGCTCTGATGTGAAAGCATGCCTGTGTGCAAAGACGACAGTGTGGCTAGACCAGAGGGACCAGGGTGAGAGAAGTGAAGGGGGATAGGAGGGGACAAACTGTGAAGGCCCTTACAAGCTATGATGTGGACTTTGGCTTTTATCCTTATTGAAATTGGAAGCCTTCATGGATTTGATCTGAGAAATGAAATGGTAGCTTATGTTTTATAAGGATCACTGTTTATCAAAAAGAGACTGCAGGAGAGCAAGGAGAGAATCAGGGACACCAGTTATGTGAGCTATTGCAGTACCCCATAGTAAGAAGACAGTTACTCTGACAAGAGTGAGGAAGTGAAGAAAGCTGTTGGATTTGGGATATATTTTGAAGACATAGCCAACAGGATTTCTTGATGTGAGATCAAGAGAAAGAGAAGAGTCAAGAGTGACTCTATAGTTTTCATCCCAAACTACTAAAGGACAGAGTTGCCATCAACTGGGATGAAGAAGGCTGAGGGTAGAGCAGATTTTGGGAGCATAATCAGTAGTTCAGTTTTTGACGTGTTAGATTTGAGATGTCTCTTAGACATCCAGGTACAAGTGCCAAGTGACAGTTGGTGTCTGAGGTTAGATTATAAGAGAAAAGACCAGATTCGAAATGGAAGTTTAAGAGTCATTGGTGAAGTCGTGGACCTGGATGAGCTTACCGAGGGAGCTGGCAAGGAACTAAGCAGTGGTACAAAGGTGAAATACTTAGCCGCAGATAATGTTAAAATTAACACACCTTGTTTGTTCTTCATTACTTTTTATAATGTTTTCTAATTTTTTATCCTGCCAAATTCATCTAATTTAGAAAGTGTACAGGAAAGGGGACAAAAGGATAAATTGTAGCAAATTTGATGAATTCTTATGGGAAGATTATGTTCCTGAGCCTGCTGTTCTGTTCTGTTACATCCTTAAGTGTCACTTGGAATTAGATTTTCCCTGTTACTAGAGGAGGGAGGGGGAGGGAGGAGGGAGGGGAAGAGGGGAAGGCTGAGGAGAAGGAGGGAGATACTTACTTGTTCTATCTCAGCATCTTCTTAAAGTACTAAAATAATAGTGGAGTCAAGTCTTGATAGATACTGAGAACTATCAAAGAGAACTTGTACTCTCATTTCTAGACTCTTCCTGCCCCTCCTCAGATATAAATGACATCATGAAGCAAAGCCTCATCTTCCACAGGAATTAAGCAGTGAGATTGGTCATGTTTATGGTTTCTTTAATAATTAGGATCTCAGAGATCATCTAATAAAACTGGCTCATTTTGAATTTAGGAGAAATTGAAACTTACAGAGGTTAAATGACTTGCCAAAAATCACAGTTTCTTAGTAACAGAACTAGAAACTCAGGTCTCCAGTGCATCACCTACTTAACTCAAGACCAGATATCCAGTTCTGGTAGTAGCAGAAGGTTATATTAAGAATTAAATGTTCCATGATCATTTTCCTTCCTCTTTGAATTTAGATGGACTTTTGAAAGATATTATTTAAATATATATGTTAAGTTCTCATAAATATTTTAAAGGAAACCAGTTTTTCTCTGGCTGGATAAATTTCCCTGTAGAGAACTCAGGCCTTATGAATATCTTCATTGACATTAGAACTGCTGTCAAACAGGAATACCGTACTCATTGATTCTAAAACAGTTTTCAGCATTTTTATGTCTCTGAACTTGGAACACATCTTATGGTGAAGGGCATGGTACTGTCACCATTAGCTTGCATTGAAGTTGCGTTTTCCCCAGAGTGACAGCACTAGTGATCTTAGCACTACCAACTAAAGATTACATTTACTGCTTGAGGTTTCTGAGGGACCACCAATATGTAATCAGATTATAAACCTGCATGAGTCCTGAGTTATAGTTGAAATTCTAAGAGTAAATTAGTTTTCCTCCCTCAATGCAGTGCCCAGAATGAGTCATACAAATTTCTTCACTGCCCCTTCCTGTGAGGTTTCTGTTATCCTCACTCCTTGCTTTAAAATATGGAAGTTTCTGATTAGTTCTGCATTTTTTAGTGTGGTTTTTTTCCCTTTTTTTTTTCTTGGTGTGTTATAAAATTAAGTGTCTGTATTACAAGCACAGGCATCTTAGATGGGAAAAATGACATTCTTTTCTCATAGTCTTAAGGCTCCTCTCTGTACCCCTAGGTGTCAGCAATGAGTCCTTTAACTGTCAGAGAAGTAATGAAGGTGGTAAGTAGGTGGCCAGCAATATGACCCCTTAACAGTTAAATTCACAACAGTGGGAAGTGTGGGCAGACTGCATGTGCTCAGTGAAAATATCCATATTGTTTAGCGATTTTTGTTGTCTTAAAGTAGATTTGAGTTTACTCTTGCCTACCAGTAGTTAAACCTAAACATTCAATTAGTTGTCCTTGCTCCAGGAAACTGAAGACCCTTATAAAAACTGAGACCCTTATAAAAAAAGGTCCAGGCTAAAATACAGTCTTGAGTGAATGTGCAAATATATACATATATCTATATATTTTTATTATGGTATACTTTCAGTAAAATTCACCCATTTTAATGTATAGTTCTGAGTTTTGACAAATTCATAGTCATGTAATTGATAACTCAGTCAACTCAAGCCTCTGAGTGTACCCTGTTCCAGAGGTTATATAAATGGAACCATGCAGTAATAGCTTTTTGAGTCTGACTTCTTTCATTTAGCATAATGCATTTCATGTTATCCATGTAGTTGGATGTATCTGTTCTTTGTACGACTTTATTGCTCAGTCATACTTCATTGGATGACAGTATTACAGTCTGTTTATCTATTCACCAGTTAAAGACATTTACATTCCCCCCAGTTTGGAGTTATTATAAATAAAACCACTGTAAATGTTCACATACAGATTTTTGTGTGGACATAAATTTTCTTTTCCTCATTTCCCTTATATAAATACTTAGGAGTGGAATTGCTTGGTCTTACGCTAAGGATATACTTAATGGTTTCTCATAGTGACTGTGCCTTTTGCATTCCCACCAGGAATGAATGTATGCTCCAGTTGTTCAGCATCTTTGTTAGTACTCAGTATTGTGAGGATGGGTTTTGTTTGCTTGTTTTTAATTTTAGTCACTCAAATAGTTATAGTGTTCATTTTTATTTTAATTTATATTCATCACTGACTAACGATGGTGAACATCTTTTCAGTTGCTTATTTGCCATCCATATATTTTCTTCAGTGAAATGTCTGCTCAATTCTTTCACCTGTTTTTTAATTGGGTTGTTTGTTTTCTTAACTGAGTTCTTTAGAGTTCTTTATATATTCTCGATATTAGTCCTTATCACATATGTGATTTGCACATTTTTTCTCCCTGTCTGCAGCATGTCTTTTCATTCTCTTTACAGAATGTTTCCAAGGACAAGTTTTTAATTTCCATGAAGTCCATTTTATCAAGGTTTTTTTTATGGGTCATACTTTTTTGGACTTCTAGGTAAGAACTCTTTGCCCAAACCAAGGTCACAAAATTTTTCTCCAATTTTTCTTCCAGCAGTTTAATAGTTTTAGATTTTACATTTAGGTCTGTGATCCATTTTGAGTTAATGTTTGTTTATGGTATGAGCTCTGACTCAGGCTGGTTTTGTATTGCATATGAATATACAGTCCCTACACCATTGGTTGAAAAGACTACCCTTTCTCATTGAAATCCCTCTGCATTTTTGTCAAAAATCCGTTGACCTTGTAAGTGTGGGTCTGTTTCTTGGACTCTCCATTATGTTCTAATATGTGTCTAATAGATAGACTCTAAAGTGTCTACCCTTTCAGCAATACCACACTTTCTTGTTACTGTAGCTTTTTTTTTTTTAAGATTTTATTTATTTATTTGACAGAGAGATAGAGAGCACAAGTAGGCAGAGTGGCAGGCAGAGGGAGATGGAGAAGCAAGCTCTCTGCTGAGCAGGGAGCCAGACGTGGGGCTCAATCCCAGGACCCCAGGATCATGACCTGAGCCGAAGGCAGCCGCTTAACCGACTGAGCCACCCAGGCGCCCCTACTGTAGCTTTTAAATAATTCTTAGATATTGTGACCCCTCCAGTTTTCTCCTTTTTCAAAATTGTTTTGCTTTTTTTTTTAAGATTTTTTTTTAAAGATTTTATTTGTTTATTTATTTATTTATTTGAGAAAGAGAGAGCATGAACGGCGGGGTGAGTGGGCAGAGGGAGAGGGAGAAGCAGGCTCCACACAGGGCTCAATCCCAGGACCTGGAGATCATGACCTGAGCCAAAGGCAGACACTTAACCAACCGAGTTACCCAGGCGCCCCTGTTTTGCTCTTTTTATTCCCTTTTCTTGCCATCTAAATTTTGGGATCAGCTTGTCAATTTCTTTTGTTTTAAATCTTGCTGAGATTTTTTTTATTATGTTATTTTGAAGTACTCTTAAATGTATAAAAAAGTAAGTATAGATAGTCCCCTTGTATCCCTCACCCAGTTTTTCCTAGTGCTAACATCTTATATAATCATAGTACAATTATCATAACAAGGAAATTAACATTGGTACAGTATTACTAAAAAACTTATATGAGGGGCGCCTGGGTGGCTCAGTGGTGAAGCGTCTGCCTTCGACTCGGGTCATGAGCCCAGGGTCCTCAGATGGAGCCCCGCATCTGACTCCTTGCTCAGCAGGGAGCCTGCTTCTCCCGCTCCCTCTGCCCCTCCCCCCATTCTTCAGGCTCTCTCGCTCGCTCCATTGCTCTCTCACCTCTCTCTCAAATAAATAAAATCTTAAAAAAAAAACTTACATGAATTTCATCAGTTTTCTTATCAGCAGTGTACTTTTTTTGCTGTAGGATATTATCTCACGTTGCATACAACCTTTTCTCCTTATACTGAAATTTTTATTGCAGTTGCATTGGATATATAAATCAGTTTGGGAAGAATTAACATCTTAACAATATTGAGTCTTCTGATCCATGAACACACTATGTCTCCATTTTTTTTTAAAGGCTTCTTTTGATTTCTTTTAACAATATTTTGTAGTTTTCATCTTACAGAATTTTCACATTAATAGATTTACACCTCAATGTTTTTGTGTGTGTGATTGTGAATGATGCTTTTTTAAAAATTAGAATTCTAGTGTTCGTGGCTAGTATATGGAAATACAAAAATGATCGTTATGCATTGACCTTGATACCTGTGATTTGTTTAAACTCTTTTATTCTGGGAGGATTTTTGAAGTTATTTTTGGAGTTCTTCATGTAGACAGCTATGTTGTTTGTGAATAAAGACAGATTGTTCTTACTTTCTAATGTGTATGCCTCTTGTTTCTTTTTCTTGCCTCATTGCGCTGACCAATACTTCCAATATAATGTTGATCAGCTGTCATGAGAGGACATCCTTGCCTTGTTCCACATTTCAGCAGGAAAACATTCAGTCATTCACCATGAAATATGGTAGTTCTAGGGGTTTTTAGATGCTGTTTATCAGGTTGAGGAATTTCTCTTCTGACCAGTTTACTGAGATTTCTAATCATGAGTGGATATTGAATTTTGTCAACTCATTTTATGTACCTTTTGAAATGACCATCTGACTTTTCTTCTTTAGTAAGTTGATAATATCAATTACATTGATTTGACTTTTACATGTTGAACTAGAGTTGCATTGTCAAGATAAAAACCACTTAGTCGTATGGTGTATTACTACTTTTTATATATTGACTGGATTTAATTTGCCAATATTGTATGTTGATTGTATGTCTACATTCATGAGGCATATTGACTTGTAGTTTTCTTTTCTCATCAAGTCTTTGGCCTTGGTATCAGGGTGATGCTGAACCAATAAAACAAGGTGGGGAATGTTCTTTCCTTTTCTGTATGTTGTAAAGTACGTAAGATAGATATTAATTCCTTCTTAAATAGATGGTAGAGAATTCTACCATTCTGCCAATGAAACCATCTGAGCTTGGGCTTTTCTTTGTGGGAAGGTCTTAAACTACAAATTAAACTTCTTTAATGGGTGTAGGTCTGTCCTGATCATCTATTTCATTTTGAATGAGCTTTGGCAGATTATGTTTTTCAAAGAATATGTCCATTTCTTGTAGTTATTAAATTTATGGTCATAGTTGTTTGTAATATTCTTTAATCATCCTTTTATGTGTAAAAGGTATAAATTAATGTCCACATTTCAGTTTCTTATATTTTTGTCTTCCTTTTTAATCTTAGTTTATTTTGTCTAGGGTTTTATGGATCTTTTTGAGCATTATCTTTGGTTTTATTGACCTTTTGCTATTTTCTGTTTTCTGTTTTATTCCTTTCTGCTTTTGTCTGTTATTTTCTTCCTTTTGTATATTTTGGGTTAATCTACTCTTTTTTTTTAGTTTCTCAAGGTAGAAACATAGATTATTGATATGAAGCATTTCTTCTCAAAATTAGCATGTAATACTGTACATTTCCCTCCAAATGTTGCTTTAGCTGCAGCCAACAAATTTTGATATGTTGTGTTTTAATTTTCAGTTGATTCAGAATATTTTAATTTCCCTGTGACTGCTTTTTTCATCAGTGGGTTATTTAGAAGTGTGTTAATTTCAAGCTACTTAGAGATTAGCAAGTATCTTCCTGTTACTGACTTTGGTTCAAGTGTTACCTCCATGTAGTGTCTGCAGCTTCTAGTGGTTGTATACTCTCCTTTTAGCCTGCTATCAGCTTTTAGCAGAGTATAAAAATTTTAGCTGAATGCATTTTACCCTCTTATATGGTAGCCTCATCTTCCTGTTCTCTGCCATGGGTGAGCCAATACATTCCATCTCTTTGGAGGTGCTTGTCTTTCCTTAAATTTTGGGCTACTTGTTACACAAACTCTGTGATAGGTTCAAGAAAAGTTATGATTTCGTAGATCATTCTTTTGGTTGTTGATAAGCTAAGCTACGATCTGGGGAGCGTTTTAGAGTTCGAGCCATAGAGGCAGAAAGAGAGAGGTTGATGACTGCATTGTAGAGCTTCATTGCAGACAGAACTGCAGTCAAAGTCCCTTGAAGTCCATGGAGTAGCGTAATTGTTTTGTTGTAATAAAGTTTTATTTCACTAACTACAGTGACATCCTCAATCTGCACATAATAACGGGAGTGAGTTTCTGCACATAACTGCCACCCCTGCCTTCTTTCCTGATTTAAGTTGTGGGCCCATACAGTGCCTTGTGTGAATGGGTGACGGAGGTCAAGGGGTTGAGGCCTGCGGTTATTTCTTCTTTGGAATAGTACAAGTTGCTGCTTAATAGTAGAGTAGTACATCTATATAAGAAGCTCAGCTTTGGCTAAACTCCTGCCTGATTATGTGGTGAGGGAGCAGCCTATAATTAGGCACTTCATTCCAGCCTAGTGATTGTTGAATGAACGGAATCTAAGGAAACCATCTGCTGTACAGGGTTTTAGGCTGGTAATTGACAAAGCTATATGACTGTAGACATCAATATGAAGACATCTTTTTTATTATTTTCCATAGCAGAATAATTGAGCTAATTTAAAGCTTAAACCATCATGGGGGAGAAGCTAGTTCACGGAAATGATTCTAAGATGATTGTTTTAGAGAACTTCAACTATTTAATTGTGGTCAGCATAATCAGATTTTTTAGTTATTAATTTAACTTTATTTATTGCTGTTCTTTTTCAGAAAATACTTCCAGGAGGAAATACATCATTTGATGTAGTTTTTCTTGCAAGAGTAGTGGGAAATGTAGAAAATACTTTATTTATTAACACATCCAATCATGGGGTATTTACTTACCAGGTAAGAACCAGGATGAAAACTTTCATTTATTTTATAAAATATAGTCCTCATCTCTGATGTATCATATGACAGCCTATCAAGAAGTCTCTTTAAAAACTCAGGGATAATAAGAAATGTAAGAGTTTGGACTTAGAGCATTTTTATTTACTGCTGTGTCTGTGACTATCCCTGTGCAAATCAAACTGAACAATCTTTTAAAGCTACGGCTAAAGCATTAATGTAAGATTGGTTAGCAAAATATTTAGTAAAAAATATTTTATACTGACTTAATTTTTTTAAAATTTTACTTTGCACTTTTATGAAGCATACTTGATAATAGTTTCAAGATTAAAACATACATGCCTGCTTTTCTTTAGTAAATGTTTAAAATTTGTTCTTTTTATGTGTAATTATTGTTTAGGTTATTAAAGTGTGTTAATGTTTTATGAATCAAAATTTTTGTATATCAAGGTTATCAAGATTATTAAGAAGAATTGCTTATATGGCACTATACTACATACCTTACATGCATTTCTGCCTGTGTTATAGATACCGTTAGCCTTTTTTTTTTTAGATAAGGAAGGTGAAGTTTAGAAAGGTTAAATAATTGGTTCAAATTAATGCTGCTAGTAGGTTATTGAGCAGGGATTCAAACCCATGTCTTTGTACCTACAGAGACAATCCTATTAACCACTGTGTTATACTGCGCTTGGAACACATTGATTTAACTCCTTACTTATTAGCTAATGTCTTACTTGACAGATTTTATGATTTTGTTTTCAACATTCTTCTCCAGGACCCAGAACATACCATGTATCTTGAAAATTGGTGTCAGAGTAAACTGATTAGTCAGGCACTTGGGTTTATGTATGGTAAATAAGTCTTTAGTGGTTGTTTAGTAGGCAGCCTGCACAGATGAGTAACTTTGAAGTATTGTATAGATGACACTCATTTAACAAGCACCTGTTGAGTAAGTGAAGACCATCATAAGAATATTAAGACCTTTGTTCCACAGAGGTACCCCCAGTTGCCTGGGTGGTTGTGACCAAGCTGGACTACTTGAGGGTAGTCCATTCTCAAGGAGAGCCTCAGTGACCAGCTATCTTTCTTCACCTCTCCACATCTAGTCTCTCACAAAGTCCCCTCCTAAATATATCTTGAGTCTGTCTACCTCTCTCCTCTTCACTGCCACTGCTCTCTTCTAAGCCACTATTGCCTCTTGCTGGATGACACAGTAGTCTGCAACAGGCCCTCCATACCTCTCCAGGCCCTACCATAGGCCATCATTCACTGTAGTCAGAGTGACCTTCTGTGATCATAAACCACATCTAGTCAACTTGCCCATGGAAATCCTAATATTGTCCCATTGCTCTTAGAGCAAAATGTAAACTTCTGACTAAGGCCAGCAGGCCTCTGAGGTTCTGACTCCCATATAGCCCTCCTACTTCATCCCATTTGATCCTGCTTCTCATCTTATTCCTGGTCTTCAAACAAGTCAACCCCTTTCCTGCCTCATGCCCTTTGTATACTTCCCCTCGCCTGAATACACTCTCATTACTGGATTTTTCTCATCTTGCTGGTGACATCAGCTCACATCACTTCCTCAAAGAAGATTGCCCTGACCATGCTCTCTAAAAGAGCATTCCCAGCCTCACCCTATTCAGTTATTCTATATCACATTACCTGTTTTTTAGAACTTTTTTTATTGTTCTCTAGTCTGTCCCTCATACTAGAATATAAGCTTTATGACAGCAGGCATATTACCTTTCTTATTCACTATTAAATCATTCACTATGTATATATTTGTGCCTAGCACATCATAAGCACTTAATAAATATTTGTCATTTGAATGACTGGCTCACCCTGTTTACTCAGTCAACAAAGGGCCTTGCCTTCCCATGTGGGTATGACCTGGAGCTGGGCTTGATATTTGGGAAATTGCTTGGGCCCTAGATTCATCTCCTTATGGTTGGAGTAAGGAAATCATTTGATTCCCTATTTTCTTCTTTTGTCTATTCTATGAGCTCATGAAGGACTGCTATCATTTTAATTTCCAATATATTGTAGAAATAATTCCGAATACACATATATATGTAGCAAATCAAATATGTAGCCAAATCAAGTACAGAAATTACATGTGTGATCTTTTTAAAGGTGGTTAAGATTTTTCCCATCTAAATAGACTCGCTAGTTTTCCCTAGATCAATCAGTTATAACTATAAAAATGTTAGTTATGGGGCGCCTGGGTGGCTCAGTTGGTTAAGCGACTGCCTCCGGCTCAGGTCATGATCCTGGAGTCCCAGGATCGAGTCCCGCATCGGGCTCCCTGCTCGGCAGGGAGTCTGCTTCTCCCTCTCCCACTCCCCGTTTGTGTTCCCTCTCTCGCTGTGTCTTTCTCTGTCAAATAAATAAATAAAATCTTTAAAAAAAAAAAAAAAAAAAAAAAAAAAAAAAAAAAAAAAATGTTAGTTATGAAAGCAACTCAAAGTGCATTTTTTTCATCTTTGAAATAGGTATTTGGTGTTGGGGTTCCAAACCCATATCGATTGAGGCCATTCCTTGGGGCCAGAGTCCCTGTGAACAGCAGTTTCTCACCTATAATAAATATACACAATCCTCACAGTGAGCCTTTACAGGTGAGTTTATGATGATGATTTTGAATGAGTTTCATTTTGGCAAAAATTAATGCTTAGCATGAAATCTCAGTTTGTTAGGGTTTTCAAGACTACTTAAAATAATGGGGTTTTATGGATGTATCAGAGTAGGGGTATTCTTTTAGTGCAGCTTGCTGTGGTTGGAATTTTGGGTTACAAGAGTCCAGGTATTGAATTTTTGGAACCACTTCTAAAACTGTGGTTTCTCTGGTATTAGAGTTTAATAGCTCTGCCTTTAACTTAAGAGTTTTCAGCCACACAAGGCCACTGCTTTTCCAGCATAACGTAAATTTTTTAAAACACAGTTCATACTTATTTTTTGGTAATAATAAGTTTTTGGTGATGGCAGCCTAGAAATTAAAGTCCAAGGGAAGGGTAATATAGAATCCTGGTTAAAAGCAAACTTTTTTTTTTTTAAAGTCCAGCTCCTGATCTTACTCAGTCTGTTAGTACTGACTGTTTTCAAGTTTGAAATCTCCTCACTAGTTCCTTGTCTCTTGCACAGTGGGAGTGGCTAATGTTGCTCCTTCATGTCTTCCTAAAATCCCCAACCTATATTCCCAGTGACTTCCAACTATGTGACATTTGCTACCACTGTAGCTTCTCATTGTGTTATCTGGTTGGAAGGAGATGTGGATACTTTCCACAATAGTCCATAATATCCACACCCAGAGTTGTTTACGACCAGGCCTTAACAGTAGCTTGAACATGACCAGTGGAGGGAAAACACAACATGTTGTGGTAAACTGCAGAGCTTTCACAACCAAAATGGTTCTTGTCATCCCAGAACCCCCTGGTAGAAATGTTCATAAACAGAGAAAGTGAGAAAGAGTATAGTGAGATTTTTAGAGCATGAATTGTGAAATTATATGCTAAATTAGCAAGAAATGGGCTTCTCCCCGACACTTGGCTAACATTCGGAGAGCATGGCTACTAATAAGAATATTCTGCCCGAATTTTAATTATTTTTAGCTAGATCTCTTCATTACAAAAGAAGAAAATGCTTTTCTGTCCTGTTTTTACAAGTGAAAAGTGTTTCCTCTTCATCATCACTTGAGCATTTATATCCTTTTGGCTAACTTTAGGTAATGGTGTATTTTCCCTGATGGAATTCTTATGACAGATTATACAGAAATCTCATAAATTCCTGCTGCTTTCTTTCCTTGACTGTTTTCAGTCAACTGATTTTTGTTGTTGTTAATCTAGGCTTTTTCCAGTTATTACATTTTATTTTTTTTTATTTTTATTGTTATGTTAATCACCATACATTACATCATTAGTTTTTGATGTAGTGTTCCATGATTCATTGTTTGTGCATAACACCCAGTGCTCCATGCAGAATGTTCCCTCTTTAATACCCATCACCAGGCTAACCCATCCTCCCATCCCGCTCCCCTCTAGAACCCTCAGTTTGTTTTTCAGAGTCCATCGTCTCTCATGGTTCCTCTCCCCCTCCGATTCCCCCCCTTCATTCTTCCCCTCCTGCCCAGTTATTACATTTTAATGAATATATACCACACTGGACTTTTTATCAGCATACAGGAGAGCAAATGGAAAAACCAAAGCTGCCCTCTTAGAACCAGTATAGATTATTTATCTGGGAGGCACTCTTAACCTGATGGTTCTATGTTATACTGTGTCATTAGTCTTATCCTTAATTTTAAGAAAGTACTGTAAATAAGAAGTTGCATCTGATTTGTTTATTATGTATAAAACACAACATGAGTATGTTTTCATTGAAAAAAAATGTTAACAATTCAAACATGTGAAGCAAAAGTCCTCTTGAATTTCTACTTTTTAATCCAGTGCTATCCAATAGAGCTTTCTTCAATGCTGTATCTGTATCTGCTCAGTCCAGTACAGCAGCCACCAGCCACATGTGGCTAATGAGCAGTTGAATTTGTGGCTAGGGTGTCTGAGAAACTGAACATTTCATTTTATTTTAATTATTTTAAATTTAAATAACTACGTATAGCTGATAACTGTTGTATTAGCACAGCTCTAGTCCCAAACCCCTCCTCATATATACTATCCTGTCAGATCGTGGTGTGTCTTGTCTCCCTTTTCAGTGCATTTGCATGTATACATGTGGACACACAAAAATAAACATTCTTTGTGCAAATTTTTTTAACATAAATTATATTCTCTATATATTTTTGGCTTTTTTTCTATACGTTGTTAAATTAGAATAAATAACACTGGACTTAAAATCAGGAATATGTCGCATTCCTAGTTTTAATGTGATCTTTCCTTTGAATTTTATAATGGAGTCTTTTTCTGTCCCCGTTTCCTTATTTCTTTCCCTATAATCAGTAGTCTGCCTTTTAATCTTCTGTTTCCACACATTGTTATGCTTATTTCCTTAATGCCTTGGAAGATTAAACAAAATAATATAGGATGTCTTCTGGTTTTTGAGAAAAGGTTCTGCAGTCACTCCATCAGTTAAGGTGGTATCACTATTAATACAACTGGGACTATAGGGGAACACTGTAATAAATCAGAAGGCAGGTAATAATACTCAGAGAAAATCTTAGCTCATTAGTCTTTGCTAAATGTGTTACGTTAACAACAACATACACCAAAAACCTTGAAGTTTATACTAAAGTATTGCTGTTTTTCTTGCTTTGTCTTTTTTTTATGTACCCCTGAAGGACTTACGTGATGAAACAAGTGAAGGTCTTCCACCCATTCTTTTACTTCACCCCAAATTTGTATTTAAGTATATTCTTGGGGTGCCTGGGTGGCTCAGTCAGTTAAGCGGCCGACTCTTGATTTCAGCTCCGGTCACAATCTCAGGATCATAGGACCAAGACCCGCGGTGGGCTCAGCGTGAAGTCTGCTTGTCCCTCTCCCTCCAGTCCTTCCCCCACACGCATGTGTGTGCTCTCTGTCTCTATCCCTATCTCTGTCTCTAAAATAAATAAATAAAATATTTTTTAATTTTTAAAATAAAAAATTATCTTCTTTCTTTTTTTTTTTTTAAAGATTTTATTTATTTATTTGAGAGAGAGAGCACGAGAGAGAGGGGAGGGTCAGAGGGAGAAGCAGACTCCCCGCCGAGCAGGAAGCCCGATGCGGGATTCGATCCAGGGACTCCAGCATCATGACCTGAGCCGAAGGCAGTTGCTTAACCGACTGAGCCACCCAGATGCCCTTCTTTCTTTTTAAGAAATAGGGTTACCTGCCCTTAAAGGAAAGTCTCCTGCCATATGACCCATTCTATCCCTAGGTATTTACCAAAGAGCAAAGAAAGCAGATGTTCACACAAAGACTTATACAAATGCAGTATTCATAGGAGCTTTATCTGTAATGACCAAAAACTGGAAGCAACCCAAATGTCCATCATTAGGTGAATGGATCAAAAATTGTGACATAGCCATAAAATTGAAAAGAAATGAACTATTAATACATAAACAACGTGATGGATCTCAAAATAATTAACACTGAGTAAAAGCAGCCAGGAACAAGAGTGCATACTGTATGATTCCATTTATATAAAGCTCTATTTTTTTAAGACTTTATTTATTTATTTGACAGAGAGAGACACAGCGAGAGAGGGAACACAAGCAGGGGGAGTGGGAGCAGGAGAAGCAGGCTTCCCACTGAGCAGGGAGCCCGATGGGGGGCTCTTTCCCAGGACCCTGGGATCATGACCTGAGCCGAAGGCAGACGCTTAACGACTGAGCCACCCAGGCGCCGCATTTATATGAAGTTCTAGAAAATATAAACTAATCTTGAGTGGCCAGGCACAGCTCATTGGTTGCCTCGGGGGTGTGAGGGGGCAGAGAGTGACAGTTAGATTGCAAAGGGCATGAAGAAAATTTAGACATAATGGGTATATTTAATGTCTTAATTGCAGTGGTAGCTTCACGCCTGTATATGTATGTCAAGAATTTATCAAGTTGTGCACTTGAAATATGGGTAGTTTATTGTACATCAGTTATATCTCAGCAAAATCATGAATGTAGGTACAAGCCACAGAGGCATTATTAACAGTTCTTGTGATTTTTGCCACCAAGAGAAACCAAATACTGTCATACTGCATTAAAAATGTTACATATATCCCAGAATGACGCATTCTTCACTATTTCACAATTATAGTAGTTGTTAGATCTGCTGCTAAATCTTGTTATAAATGTGTGAGTAGGGGCACCTGGGTGGCTCAATCATTAAGCGTCTGCCTTCAGCTCAGGTCATGATCCCAGGGTCCTGGGATCGAGCCCCGCATCAGGCTCCCTGCTCGGCGGGAAGCCTGCCTCTCCCTCTCCCACTCCCCTGCTTGTGTTCCCTCTCCAACTGTGTCTCTCTCTGTCAAATAAATAAATAAAATCTTTAAAAAAAAAAAAAATTTAAAAAAATGTGTAACTAAAGAAGCACTGTGTTACTATAAGAAGTACAAAAATTGTATTTCCATAAACCATTTTTCCTTTGGAGAAAATAAAAGGTGTTCTATGGATGGATTTTCTTTAATCCAGTGTCTGATATAATTATACTGTTTCTAAATTTACTATATGAAAATTACCTTGTTTTAGTTAAAAATAACCACCATTGGTCATACATATGAAGCACTGACTCCAGTGATAAGACACGATACTTTACTTTTATATCTGCACATGTTTTTAAATTTTTCTAAGACACGGGGTTGTCAGACTTATTTCTGTTTAACAGCAAATCACTTGCATTGAGAATATGGTTTCGAACTTAACCATCACATGCTCTTTTGTCACAGGTTGTAGAAATGTACTCTAGTGGAGGAGATCTTCACCTAGAACTTCCAACAGGCCAACAAGGAGGCACCAGAAAACTGTGGGTGAGTGCTGGCATATTTGTCTCTCATGTGTGGTCACTTGGAACCAATTATGTTCTTAAATACACCAGAAATTATATACCACATTTATCAACTGTATAAATGTGGGTGACTTTCCCTTAATTATATCTTAATTTTAAATTTACGTCAGATAGGGGCGCCTGAGTGGCTCAGTCGTTAAGCATCTGCCTTCGGCTCAGGTCATGATCCCAGGGTCCTGGGATCGAGCCCCGCATCGGGCTCCCTGCTCCACAGGAAGTCTGCTTCTCCCTCTCCCATTCCCCCTGCTTGTGTTCCCTCTCTCGCTGTCTCTCTCTCTGCCAAATAAATAAAATATTTAAAAAAAAAAAAATTTACATCAGATATATATGAAAATTGGATGATACATGGAGAGAAAAGTATAAGTAGTAATTTTTGGAAAGAGCAGTGAACAAAATTGGTGGGAGCTTTAACCCACTGTGTGGAAAGGAAGAGGTTTCAACTATTCTTTCACAGAATTATATTGGTAAAGTTGTCTCTGAATCTAATCATTTATAATGTGCTTTATACTGAGATTAAAAAAGAAAAAACAAACCCTGTGGGAAGGATCCATTATATGTTTGACGTAGAGAATTGACTGTGCAGACTTGTTGTTGATAGAGATGACATTTTCAGAGGGAACGTAGTCAAGCCCTCGTGACAGCTTAGAAAATTATAAATTCTTAGGTGATCTACATTCACCTTTAATATTGTTGAATATTTAACACTAGTTTGTGTCAGTGCTTAGAGAACCACTTTTTCTTAGAGAATACTGGCAAACATTAGCCAAATCAGTGAATATGTAGCAACTACCTTATTTGTAAAGTTCCCTGCCATAGGAGGGTTTTTCTCTAAATGTTACCTACCATGCCTTAATCAAAGAGGGGAAAGGCATAGTAAGTGTCCTTCTTGTACCAAGGGCACTCAGATCGCTCCTCATCCATAATTGAACAGACTTTACTGCTATGAATAAGTTCTGAATATCAAATTTATTTATTAATTGCTCTATTAAACACACATAGCCTCTTGTTCTGTCTTCTGACCAGTCTCGACCAAGGAAGGGATGCAAAAGGGACATTTTTAGGATGTTGACTTGAGCAATTAGAAGCAAATTTGTCAGGGATTTGGTTAACTCGTCAGATACAGGAACAAATTAGCAGGTAGAAATATGTAATGGATGGCTCATTTATATTCTTTCACAAAAAATATTTTATCTTGAAATTATGTTATTGTTTGAAAAGCCTTTGCGAGAAATAGTATATAAAACAATGCTTCAGAGAATTAACTATAAGCTATTCAATTTATATTCTAATTCTAGATAGAACTAAGAATTTAGTGTGAAATATAATTGGTATCTAATAAACATAAGAGAATTCAGATTTCTAATCAGTTAAGAACTATAACCAATGGTAGCAGAGATGGCATAATGTTTTAATACTCCCAGTGGCTACAAGGAAAGTTATTCTTATTCCTACAAACCTAGAGTAAGAAAAAAATCAGTTGGCCTTGACCTCACCCTCAGCCCATTTACAGTGTACATAAGAAAAGCCCAGAGACAAGTCAGCTCCCTAGAGATGGGGAAGTGGATGGTGCATCTGTAGTGGACCCAGGAGGGTTTCAAACACTTCTTTCCTACTTTGAGGCTAAAAAGTTTAAAAGAATAAAGAAGTAAGTGAAGACCAATAAATCCTGTATCACAGGGATCTCCTCAAATATGCCAAAAAGTGTGTGCAGAGAAATTCTGATGGTCCCAAGGAGGCCAGATTTTGTAAAACCTGGAAAGAATTACATTTCAAAAAAAAAAATTTTTTTTTCCCCGATGAATCTTCCTTCTAGTGTATATTTGAGTGTTCTCTCATTACAGGCCTGAAAATGTTTGTGATCTTACTTGCTAAGAGCCTTACGGAAAGCAGTTGGTGAACTGTAGATTTGCCTGGGAAGTTTTGCTGTGTTCGGTTTTAAATGAAAGGACAGACGGGTCTAAGCTCTCTAGGTTAAAGAGATTCCTGTAGACTTTTGGAAAAGCATTTCCCTCCAATGGTGATATGGCTGTTTGTTAGAGAATTTTAGGACCGAATTATATGCCCAAGCATCACGTTAAAGAATAAATGATTTTATAGATTAATTCTGTCTTTTAATGATAACTTTGCAACTGACAGTTTGTTTTCAGATAATTTTATTTCTTTCATTTGCTCAATATTACATACCATGCTTCATGAATTCTAAGATGCACTTTTTTTTACATTTAATGTTCTTCAAAATTGGAGTGTGTTGTAATCTGTGGAATATATTTGTTTAAGTGGCAATGTATTTTTTTTCTTAGTAGGTATGTAAAATAATAATGCATCTTTCAGTCATTGTCATCTTATTCATTAAACTATGGTGGTTTTGCAACATGACAAAAGCTGTGCTACATTATGGTCTGTTAACTTGTCAGGAGATTCCTCCTTATGAAACCAAGGGAGTGATGAGAGCCAGCTTTTCATCCAGAGAAGCAGATAATCACACAGCCTTCATCAGAATAAAGACTAATGCTTCAGACAGCACAGAGTTTATCATTCTTCCTGTTGAGGTAGAAGTTACAACAGGTTAGTAGAAAATTGAAGGAGCTGCAAATGTATGTTTGTTTGGTTTTCAATACATCTTACTCTGGGCCAAGTAATATCTAATGGTTTACTTTTCTCTTTTCCAAGCCCCTGGAATTTATTCCTCAACCGAAATGTTAGATTTTGGTACACTACGAACACAAGGTAAAGAAAAGAGTATTTTTCTAAGTCTTAAAAAAAAAAAAAAAAAAAAAAAACCTCTGTTCAGTGCTGAATGGCTGGCTGTACTTTAACTCCTTGGTAACTCAGCTTTGAAAGTTACCTTTCAGTAGGTTACATGATCTCGTATAAACCTACTGTTGGGAACTCAGAGCCCTCACGGGTTCATACCCCATTCCTCTGAGGGACACCATTGCTTACCAGGTGGGAAAGCAAGGTCATGAGATAAGTGAAGTCTTCTAAACAGAAGACTGAGGCAGAAGGTATAGTTTCTGAGTTTTTTAATCTAGTTTGTCACATATTCAGTTATGCTGAATCTTTTTTTTAATAGTAAAATAAAGGAAATAAAAAGCTTTATTTCTGGATTCTTTCTTAGTAATGGATTATTCCATTATATTATTAATTTTATTAATATTTTATTATTAATATTATTAATTATTCAGTTATATTACAATAACGTTAGATTTTGTCCCAGATGGTCAAAGAAAGTATTCGAATTCTAAAACTGAGATCACTCAAGTTAAAGGATTTATTAAGGAAAAAATAGAAATACAATTTGGGATTTCTGAATTTGGTTGTTTAGGATTGAAGACCCCTTTTTGAAAATTAGATTCGGTTTTAATGTGATAATTTCACATTGCACATTATTAATTTGCTTCCTTATGCTTTGCTGGAAAACGAAAGATTAGTAATGCCTAATTCCACTAAAAAATTATGTTTTGTTTTGTTTTTCTGGTTATTTAGGAGGGGGCAGTTCTTGTAATACACAGTATCCTTATGAGTAAGGTGACTGCTATCTATGAGTTAGGTAGAATCACATTCTTTTTATTAATGTGATTGTAGTTCTTTTTCACGTTCTAGAATAGATTCAGTCTGGTATCTAATAAGGGAAAAATTATAACTTGCTGTAAAGCACACCTGTTAAAGAAATATTTCTTTTCTTCAATTTTAACAGATCTACCAAAAGTTTTAAACCTTCATTTATTAAATTCAGGAACAAAAGATGTACCAATAACAGTAAGTTTTTACCTCTTTTCTCCTAATTTATCTATTCTTTGTTTTTGAACTTATGACAAAGTTAAAAATAATTAAACCTCTAAAGGATTCTGTTTTATGGTGGCCTAGTGACACTTGGGTTCAAAGTGTGATGTGAGAAACCTATTCTGCCTCTAACCACTAGATTTTAAAGATGAGAAGGAAAGTACGTGATCTTCCCCAAGCTAAGTCTGAACCAAAGTCCCTGAGGTTCTTCTTTAGGCAGAGTCATATAAGAGACGTGTGGATTCTGATAAATCCTAGGATGTGTGCCATGTGCAAAGAAAAACGGGTTATAAGGATTCCATCAGGTTTAGTTGTTAGACATAAGGTATGGGTAAGTAAAAAGAGAGGGGGAAAAAAGGGTTCAGATGAGTTGGGAAGAGAAATAATAATAAAGCACAGAGACATGGTAGGTAATGTGAGAATGCTATTAATATTTGTCCAAGGTACCCTTCTAACCGGCAGCTACTACAGCATAGTAGATAGCAGACTCCAAACCAGGGTCCTCTCTTCCCCTCACACATGCACATAGAACAAGTGACTTTTAGGCCTTACAGTAGAGTTGGGGAGCCATTACACAGTTTTAGGGGAAAAAACAACCTTACCTCCTGGTGAAGTCCCCAAGATCCATATATAGGGAATAATGGAAAAAGAAAGCAGTACATTTTTATTATAGCCTGTGCTAATGTCAGAAGCCTAAATTCAGAGAACTCTGATAAAATGAGATACATCAAACGGGCATGAGACTTAAGGGACCTTTGTCCATCCATGGCCAAACCCAGAATGTATAGCCAGCTGGTAGAGTAGACCAAAGAGAGGAGAGCTTACAAACCCTAAATGAGGGAGTGAGAGACGGTCATCCCAGGCAACCATATTTTTTTTTTTTAAGATTTTGTTTATTTATTTGACAGAGAGAGACACAGAGAGAGAGGGAACACAAGCAGGGGGAGTGGGAGAGGGAGAAGCAGGCTTCCCACGGAGCAGGGAGCCCACTGCGGGGCTCGATCCCAGGACCCTGGGATCATGACCTGAGCCGAAGGCAGATGCTTAACGACTGAGCCACCCAGGCGCCCCTGGGCAACCATAATTTAATGCACAGTAACTATGCTCACTGATCATAGTCCAGGCAGTGTCCTGCTGTCTGACCTAGTATTTCTTCCTGCTAAGTAGAAGAACTAGGGGAATGGGGTCTGGTAGAGAGCTTCCCCCACTCTACAGTGGGCTGAAACTGCCCTACTTGGAGTTCCTGCCTGTCCACTGTTGGCAGGCTGAGAGAGACCTGTGATGCAATTGCCTCGGTCTGATGTTATTCACACCTGTCCTCCTCGGGGGTCCTCAAGAGACTCTACCACAGATGACAAGGAACAGCTTTTTTTGACCATTGAAACAAAACACAAAAGCATGAGCAACAGCATTATATCTCATTTTTGTTATTTTTCTTCTTAAATAGCAACTTTAGTGCATATATTTTTATATGCTTTTAAAAATATATTCTTTTTTTTTGATTCAGTGACTTTCTTGATTTTTGATTCAGTTTTTGAAAAGATTGTCATCAAAGTCTCTATGGAATGAAACTATCAGCACATTCTCCAGTAATGACCTTTTACATAAGAAAATATTACAGTGAATGTTTCTGTTGTATGATTTCTTTGTAATTCCTATTTACAGCAAGAATTAATTACATTTTCCTGAATACATAATGCTGATTGTTATATATTGAGGGGTTAGGGACTGGTTTTGTCTCTTTTAACTCTATTGACATTTGCACAAGTCTATGGAAAAATGAGCAAAATAAGAACAGTGTAATGTTTATAAAAATGTGAGCTGTATGTATGTTAATATGAACACCCTTCTGGACAAGGACTGTTCTGTAATAATATACTTTTTTCTTTGTTCTACATTAAAATATCTGTTGTCCTATAAAGGTGGTAGATAGCTGTGTTGTTGTCGTTGTTGTTTTCCAGTAGAATGAGTTGGGAAGTATTCTCTCCTCTTCTATTTTTGGGAAGAGTTTGTGAAGGACTGGTGTTAAATTCCTCTTAAATGTTTGGTAGAATTCACCAATGAAGTCCTCTGGGTCTGGGCTTCTCTTTGTGGGAAGTTTTAAAATTCAGTCTCTTTAGGCCTATTCAGATTTTCTGTTTCTTCTTGCCTCACTTTCAGTGGCTTATGTCTTCCTAGAGATTTTGTCATTGTGTCTCAAGTTTCTAATTGGTTGGTGTACCAGTGTTCATAGTATTCCCTTATGATTCTTTTGTCCCTGTGAAGTAGGTAGTAACATCCCATTTTTCATTCTTGATTTTATTTATTTATTTATTTATTTTAAAGATTTTATTTATTTGACAGAGAGAGACACAGCGATAGAAGAAACACAAGCAGGGGGAGTGGGAGAGGGAGAAGCAGGCTTCCCGCCGAGCAGGGAGCCCGATGCAGGACTCAATCCCAGGACCCCGGGATCATGACCTGAGCCGAAGGCAGATGCTTAATGACTGAGCCACCCAGGCGCCCCTCATTCTTGATTTTAGTAATTTAGTCTTCTCAATAGTATTTAAAAAGTGGTTTTGGTCAGTCTAGGTAAAGGTTTGTCACTTTTGTTGATCCTTTGAAAGAGGGCACCTGGGTGGCTCAGTCAGTTAAGCGTCTGCCTTCGACGCAGGTCATGATCCTGGGGTCCTGGGATCAAGTCCTACATTGGGCTCCCTCCTTGGCAGGGAGTCTGCTGTGCATGCTCACACTCTCTCTCTCTCTCAAATAAATAAAATCTTTAAAAGAACTAATTTTTGGTTTTGTTAATTTTCTCTATTTTTCTTTGCCATTAAAACATCCTTTATCTGATGAATAAAGATGGTAGAGAGTAGGAGATACCCTTTGTTCCCTTGCCACCATCATCCTCACATTTGCAAACGAAAAATTAGAAAATCTGTTAGGTTTCCCTCCCCAACCATAAACACACACACACACATTTTAGGTTTTACCAGTCAGTGAAATGCAAAGGCCTCGGTATCACTGCTCTGTGTCAACATTTTAAAATCTTTCTTTACCCAGAATTGTGATTCTTTTTGTTCAAAATTCTCTGAGTTAGTTTATCCGAGTTTCCTCTGTAATAGAGTATAATTCCTTCTGCTGGATTTGT
The DNA here is from genome assembly GCF_002201575.2 of Neomonachus schauinslandi. Lineage (NCBI taxonomy): Eukaryota > Metazoa > Chordata > Mammalia > Carnivora > Phocidae > Neomonachus > Neomonachus schauinslandi. The sequence goes on along the minus strand of NC_058412.1, from coordinate 76,422,551 downwards.
TTAGATTGCTTTGGCTACAACCTACTTATCTTCTTTGAACTTTTTGATACTGATTTCTCCTTTAGCCCAGTTGGCTACGTAGAGCACATTTACTGTATCCATGGTAGTATATGCACCGCTGCTCCCAGCCCTTTTTCTCTCTGCTAAGCTCAAGTGCTTTCTCCACTGGGAAAGCATCTCCTAGCACAGCTTCCTGGCAGCACATTTAGAGATCCCTCTTTTGCTGCAGAAGGCAGCTCTTCACCTGTAGGGCAGACATTGGCTGTCATTGATGGATCACCTGGCTATTGCCTCGGTTCAAGATGTCAGATCATTTTTATTTTGTGTGTTCTCCATGCTGTTTGTCCATGACTGGTTTCTTCCATCTGTGGGACACCATTGCACAGAGCAGGGTCGTTATGAGAACTTTCATGTTGGGCAGACTTCACGCCTGCAGTCACTTCTCCAAATGTGATGGGAAAATGCCTTTACTTAGCCCAAGCAATCTTGTCTAACTTTTTACATACAATGAACGGGCCAAAACAGACGTCTTTTTTGGGATGCCTGGGTGGCTCAGTCAGTTAAGCATCTGCCTTCAGCTCAGGTCATGATCCTGGGATCCTGAGATCAAGTCCTGCATCAGGCTTCCTGCTCAGCAGGGAGTCTGCTTCTCCCTCTGCCCACCGCTCCCCCTGTTTGTGTTCTCTCTCTCCCTGACAAATAAATAAATAAAATCTTTTTTTTAAATGTCTTTTTCAATAAACATTTTCTTTAAAAATGAAATTATCAATTAATTGTAAGAATATGAATGAAAAAATACCATAGTATTCAATTCAGTTATAACAGAGAAGGAAAGAGGCTAATGTTCCTCCTTTCTCTTAGGGAGTTCTAGGATACATTATAAGTCAACATTTTTGTTCTTACTATGGCTCAGGCACTATGCTAAGTCCTTTACATGGATTACCTTATTTAATACAACAGTCCTATAACATACACAGGTTCTAGTTTTCCAAAGAAGGAAAATGAATCAGAGCTTTTTTTTTTAAAGCAACTTTTTCAACCATAAAAACTCAAAAGTTACTTGAAAGTATGTTAGTATATAATGACACCCATCAAGTCTTTACAAATATATCGTTTTAATTTCATATTTGGTATTTCTACTAAAAATCTATTGATCTATAATATCTGTCTGTATATCTGCATCTGTAGCTCCCTGTGTAGTATTTTTTCTAATATCCAGAGCCTAAACTCTGCCAGTGTTTGGTAATTTTGTCTTACTTCCTCATTCATTCTTCCTTATTCCCCCAGTAAATATTTAATGAGCGTCAACTATATGCCAGCTTCTGTGCTAGGTACTGAGAACACAGCAGTAAACCAGACAACCAAGGTTTCCACCCCTATTGAGCTCACTTTTTATCTGGGAGACTGATGACAAGTATACAACATAATTGTAAATCGGACCAAGTTCTAACAAAAAAAGAAACAGAATGGCATATAAGTGGGGGGAGGGAGGTGGTTTAGATAGGGTTGTCTCTGAGGAGCTGACATTTGAGGTAAAAACTGAAGAGTAAGAAGTTGGCACCTGTAAGAGAAGCTGGCAGACAAACGTTCCCATCAAAGTGAACAGCAAGTGCAAAAGCCTGAGGCAGGAACAGCTTTGGATGTCATGGGAAACAGGGAAGGGTTGAATGTAAAAGGTGAGGGCTGGAGAGTTAATCGTGGCTTTCTGGGCTTTGATTATTTTAAGTGCAACAGCAAATTACAGAATTTTAAGCAAGGGAGTGACATCTGATTTATGTGTTGTAAAAGTGGAGAATGCACTGCAAAGAGTTAGTAATCTGTTGCACTGGTCCACTTGAGATGATGTTAGCTTAGACTTCTTACTTATCAGCCAGGGGACAAGCCCATCTACCATGCAAACTGAGTTTTCAGAGAGCTTCCTAAGGTTTTTTCCTCTATTTTTCTGCATAATATGCCAGACATAGAGACTGACACATTTTTAAGTGTCCTTACCTCTGGATGAACTCTGTCCATTTCACAAATATGTAACATCTTAGGATGAGCTAGGCATTACCAGAAGCTGGAGGTTTTTTTAATTCCCCTTCAAGGAATTCAAAGTCTCTTCATCTTTCTAGATATGGGACTCCTGAAGCAAATGTCTCAAAATAAAAATTTCTTACCTGCAAGTGGTCAAGATGCCCAGGTTCAAGCCTACCTGACATTGTCTATAATGCAACTCTGAGAATATGATTTTCCTCAACACTTAAAAAACATTAGTGTGGTCTGATATGAGGAATTCTTAATTGTAGGAAACAAACTGAGGGTTGCTGGAGTGGGGGGTGGGGTGGGAGGGATGGGGTGACTGGGTGATAGACACTGGGGAGGGTATGTGCTCTGGTAAGCGCTGTGAATTGTGCAAGACTGTTGAATCTCAGATCTGTACCTCTGAAACAAATAATGCAATATATGTTAAAAAAAAAAAAGAAGAAGAAGAAGGTAGCGGGAGGGGAAGAATGAAGCGGGGGAAATCGGAGGGGTAGACGAACCCTGAGAGACGATGGACTCTGAAAAACAAACTGAGGGTTCTAGAGGGGAGGGGGGTGGGAGGATGGGTTAGCCTGGTGATGGGTATTGAGGAGGGCACGTTCTGCGTGGAGCACTGGGTGTTATGCACAAACAATGAATCATGGAACACTTCATCTAAAACTAATGATGTAATGTATGGGGATTAACATAAGAATAAAAAAAATAAAAAATAATTAAAAAAATTTTAAAAAAAATTAGTGTGGTATAAATGATGGAATGAATTTGCTTGAGATATCTTAAGAGGAACATTTGCATAAAGTTTCCTTACTGATAATGAATAAGAAACACAGATATATTTGTCAGTTTTACCACTGTCAGCTTGATATGAGCTTTAGTGAACTTGTGTACCTGTTGTTAAAAATGCAATTGTTACATTCTGGAAGGTTATTTTCCTTACTTGCTCAAATGTTTTTGTAAGTAGTTTTAGAGTGTTCTGGGCCTTTGAATCTCACTTGAGAGTTACTGAGCTTTAGTTGGGTATGAATATCGTGAGAAAAGGATAGAATTATATTTAGAACATGTGCAAGCTGCCTTTCCTGGGAATCTTGCCATATTTTTTCCACTTCTCAATTATCTTTAGTAAGCAACAGTTAGTGACTGATACTAAAACAGATTGTTAGTTGGTTTTACCAGTCAGTGAAATGCAAAGGGTTGTCTCTGAGGAGCTGACATCCTTCAGGGTAAATACTAGTAGTGCAGTTGCTGGGTCTCATAGGGTAGCTCTATTTTTAACTTTTTGAGGAACCTCCATACTGTTTTCCAGAGTGGCTGCACCAGTTGGCATTCCCACCAACAACTTACAGTGACTATATTTTAATAAATACCATTGCTTAGCTATTTCTGGTAAGGTTTTGTGCAGGCTGATAACACTCAAAAAGTGTTGTGGTTGTTACTACTGAACTGCCACCTTAAGCATGTTTGAAAACGGTCAAGGTTTCATTGCAGCTCTGTCACGTTCAGTAGAGCATGTGGAAGTCCTGCAAACTACAGAGCTTTATCTGATCATCCCTCTAACAAATCTTGACCTCAGGATAAAGGTGCCTCATTTGAAAAAAAAAAACAAAAAACAAAATTAATAGAATCACAAAACTTTGTAGATAGATGGAATCTGAGAAAATACCTAATCCAATCCTAGTGTTTTACAAGCAGGAAAAATAAGGCCCAGAGTAGATGGGCAGCTTACTCAAACTGACACTTCTAGTGAAATAGTTAATATCTTTTGTTGCATAAGCCAGTCACTATGGGACTGTCACATATACTCTGTACTGCTTTCCTTTCTTTTGGAAGAAGTATTAGTGTAGTAGTATAGTATATGAAACCTTTCCATTTTGTAGTTTATCTCACAGGTCAAACTGTTTTGTTTTATTCTTAAAAATAACACACCCATGCTCACACAACCTTCAAGGAAGGAAGAGATTCTCATTTTAAATGATTGCTAGTAACAGCAAGCTTATTGATGATAAATATATCAATATGAACAAATCCACTTGAAGCCCCAACTAGAGATTCAAAAACAAATGAGAAATTCAGAAGAAAGATAAAATACTGAGAAAGCCTGAGGCCAAGAGCTCAGGCTATTAAGATTTCCAGCTCAGAGGTGCTCGCTTCGGCAGCACATATACTAAGATTTCCAGCTCAGAGAACTGCAGAACCACCCTTAGGGCCATCATTTCAGGCCCAATAAAGACGAACCAGCAGTGAGAAGGGAGATGCCCTACCATCTGGTGTAAAAGCAGTATTTGTGATCGTTATGTGTATAACCAGCTTTGTTCCCTATGATCTCGGACACAAGGCAAAAGGAGAAGTTTTTTGGGGTTTTTTGTTTTTTGTTTTTTAATTTTTTTAATTAACATATAATGTATTATTTGTTTCAGGGGTACAAGTCTGTGATTCATCAGTCTTACACAATTCGCAGCGCTCACCATAGTACTTACCCTCCCCAATGTCCATCACCCAGCCACCCCATCCCTCTCACCCCCCTCCACTCGAGCAACCCTCAGTTTGTTTCCTGAGATTAAGAGTCTCTTATGGTTTGTCTCCCTCTCTGGTTTCATCTTGTTTCATTTTTTCCTCCCTTCCCCTATGATCCTCTGTCTTGTTTCTCAAATTCCTCATATCAGTGAGACCATATGATACTTGTCTTTCTCTGATTGACTTATTTCTTTTAGCATAATACCCTCTAGTTCCATCCACGTCGTTGCAAATGGCAAGATTTCATTTTTTTGATAGCTGAGTAATATTCCATTGTATATATATATACCATATCTTCTTTATCCATTCATCTGTTGATGGACATCTGGGTTCTTTCCATAGTTTGGCTATTGTGGACATTGCTGCTATAAACATTGGGGTGCACATACCCCTTCGGATCACTACATTTGTATCTTTGGGGCAGATACCCAGTAGTGCAATTGCTGGGTCTTAGGGTAGCTCTATTTTCAACTTTTTGAGGAACCTTCATACTGTTTTCCAGAGTGGCTGCACCAGTTTGCATTCCCACCAACAGTGTAGGAGGGTTCCCCAAAAGGAGCAGTTTTTCTTCATACTCTTCTCAGGCGCTTCTTGTGCCTTCATGCAACTGCCGTTCATTCAGTTTTGTCAGATTCCACTTTTATGGATCAACTGAAAGGGTGGGTAGGGAGCCAGGGGGAAGAACTTGGTGACGTGCAAGGATCTGACCGCGCCTGTGTTAGCAGGTGCACCTGGTGAGTGTCACAGAAGAGAACTGTGTTCTTTCTATGGGAAGCATCAGGCTTTGACAACAAGTTTATAAAGCCCCTGAAAATTCAGCCAAAACCAAAATTCAGACCCAAGTAAGATTCTAATTGAATTCTAAAGGAAGATTATTGATCAAGATTTGTGTACAATACCATGACTTCATTGACACATGTTTAGGCAATAGGATGCCAAGTAAAGGGCCCAGGCCCTGGACCAAGTCAGGACACCTGGTTTCCAGCCCCACCTCTTGATGCCTAGCTATCGAAACATCACTCCATATTGCAAGGTTCTCTTCATCTGTAAAACAGGGAAGCAGGTTGGGATCTTTAAGGTTCCTTCCAATGAAAAATGCTTTGTGTCAGTAAGGATAATAAAAAAGTAACTGGGGCACCTGGGTTGTTCAGTCAGTTAAGTGTCTGCCTTCAGCTCAGATCATGATCCCGGGGTCCTGGGATCCAGCCCCACATCGGGCTCTCTTGCTCAGCGGGGAATCTGCTTCTCCCTCTGCCCATTCCCCTGCTTGTGCTCGCTCTCTTGCTCTCTCTCTCTCAAATAAATAAATAAAATCTTAAAAAAAAAAAAAGTAACTGCATCTTAAAATGTAAAATGCATTTATTTTTCTAGCTTGCTCCAAAAGTGTAAACTTTTACTGTGTTTGTTATTATAGGTTTAGTTGTTGACTAGAAAGATCTTATTTTTTAAATTTAAACTGTTCTGACCTCTCCAAGCTACACAGCTCTTCAGTCTGCCCCACTGCTCAGGCCGGCAGCTGGGAGCGCAGCCCTGCCCGGCGACAGCGGCCTGCCTCACTTGCACAGTTGTGCCCTAGAGACACAGAGAAAGTACCACCAAAAGTGGAATCTGCAAAACTACTTTGACAGAGGGGTACCGGCTCCCAAATTCATGTTCATTCTTCATATAGTCAGGATATTACATTTGGTATTGTGGAGTTTTGAAGAGGGACCCTATCATAAATCTTCACGTCTCCTTCTCTCATATATTAATTGGGCACTTGTTTAGAAAATAAATGCCTTTCTTTTCTGTTTTATGTATTCATACCTAGTGTACTAGTTTGTCTCTAGATTTTTACACTCACTGACCTATCATATACTTTTCCTCTGGCCATCATTTTATTTCATGAAGATATTCTAGTGAAATTAATGTGAACTTGTGTCATTTTGGCCTACTCTGTTTAAAGGGAACATGTAAAGTTAAACTTTTCCAATTTTGATTCTGCTTCACTTTTCAGTACACTCTCCAGTATAATGTAACTGGGGAACCATTGGACTAAAATAACGTTATATATATTTCTGTTTGCAGAGTGTTCGACCTACACCACAAAATGATGCTGTAACGGTACACTTTAAACCAATTACATTGAAAGCTTCAGAAAGTAAATATACCAAAGTTGCAACTATTAGTTTTGATGGTAAGTATTCATCTTTCTCTAATGAAGTGATCTTGTTTTGATAAACCAGAAGGCATGTATATTGACATCTTAATGTAGAAACATTGACCATTTTATAGTCAGATTATATATTACTGCTTAGGTTTGTTTATCTTATAAACCATCACAAACTCTGATTGCTTCATGAAAGAAAATGCAAGTTCATAAACTGAAATTCATATTAGCAAATACATTAGGATTGGAATTAAATTTTTGTAATCTGGGTTTTCACATATATACCTAGTAAGCTTTGCCTTAATTATGAAGTCATTATTTTTTGTAATTGAGTGATAATGTATTTGAATTTCAGAAGCATGTTTGAATTTGAGAATAGAAATATTCTCCGTAACAGTTTCATATATTGACTTTTTAAACAAGGCAGACAGTTCTGCCTAACCTAAAATAATAGTCTTTATGATAACAATGTCAAATTAGAGAACTATTATTTCAGATATGTATATTATATATTTTGACATTTGAAATGTTAACCCAGACTTTAACATATTTTAAAAGCATGTTTTTATTCAGCTTTGTCCACTTTACTAGAACATTTATTTAGTTTGCTGTCACAAAATTTTTTTAAATAATGATTTAATGGCTGCTTAACTGTACTTAATGAGAACTGACACTCAAATGGGACTTTTCTCGTAAGGGCTCTTGCAAGTAAGGAGCCCTGAAGCTTACACTTCGGCTTTATGATGAAGCCACCTCTGCTCATAGCCCAGATTTCACAGCTACACTCCTCATCAGAAGAGAGCATTTGATCACTGTGCCCTACTGAGTGCAGCAGAATACTGGAAGACTCTGCAGTGTTTGTGAGAGCATCTGTGCTTACTCCTTGTACATGAAGAGCTCTGGGGAGGATCTGGAGCAGTGCAGAGGCTGGGTGCCAAGCTTTAGTGTTCATCCTATGAGCTCAGAGAAAACTCCCGAAGAAATCAAGATTAAATATGTGACATACTTTCATAACTCAGCTATCAGAAAAGAGTATTGTAGAAGGTTTTGATGCCCCAGTTATTTCCAAATCTGTGATAAACTGTCTTCTCTGTTGCTGGGATACCACAGTCATGTCTACCAGTATCCGCATCAACAAGTGCATTCTCTTCTCTCACCAAGGAGAGCAGCCAGTAATAATCCCTGACCCTGAGAACTTTTCGGATCCATCCTTCTGATAAATTCAAGCAGTGGGAGAGTGTGCCCCAGGAGCAGGTGTGCTATATAGTTATCCCAAGCTCTTCTTCTCCAGCTCCTGAACCGACAATGCAGTGAATGTTTCCCTTTGTGTGATAAATGAATGTCAGTAATGTTGGTTCTTCTGAGATCACAGACTCTAAAAAAAGTATTTCTTAAATTATGTAACATTAATAAAAGGAAAAGCATCTTTTAAAGTAAATGCTACATTTCTTAAAAGTGGTTTTTATTATCATGGGAAAATCCTTCCACCTTTCACCTCCCACCTCCCCTTCTACCACCCCAGTGCATAGTAGGAATATTGTACAGCCTCCTAAAATAATAAGCCCAGTAATGGCTACACAACAAGCAGAAAGAAATGAAGATTAATGGGAGTTTTAAAAATCTGAGGGCGCCTGGGTGGCTCAGTTGGTTAAGTGACTGCCTTCAGCTCAGGTCATGATCCCAGAGTCCTGGGATCGAGTCCCACATTGGGCTCCCAGCTCAGCGGGGAGCCTGCTTCTCCCTCTGACCCTCTCCCCTCCCATCCTGTTTCTCGGTCGCTCGCTCTCTAATAAATAAATAAATAAAATCTTTTTAAAAAATAATAAAAATCTGAAATCACTGTACATAGCCATATACTAGATGTCATACCATTTTTTTATTTGTCTTTTTTTGTGCTAAAGTTGGATAACACACATTTGCAGAACTCACATAAGTTCTTCTCCTAACTAGAAGTGTTCCAGAAGTACCTTAAACGGGATAAACAGCTTCTTTATTTACTTTGAAAGGAACATCTAATGGGTACCCAGAATGGATCCAACTGAATCTCTTTCTGTAATTCCAGATGGAATTATTCATAACTGCTACAAAATTGAAAGATTTTACTTCATCTCTGAGGACAATATGATGGCAGGGAGAGTCTTATACTAGGAGTTAGGGTTGGCAAATACAGGAAGTCAGAGCTCACAACACCTGACACTTCTCGTACCATGCTACTTGACTGATACTTATAACAAGACTCTGGCATACAAGGGATGTTATTTCTTAATACAACTGCAAACCAGTGGTTCTCAATGGGAGCCAGTTTTGCCTCCCAGGCCAGGGAACATTTGGCAGTGGCCACAGACATTGTTGGTTGTCTCATCTGGGGGGCTGCTACTGCTGTCTAGCACGCAGAGGCCTGGGATGCTGCTCAGCATCCTCCAGTGCACAGGACAGACAGCCCCTGCACCCCAGAAAGAACTGACCTGGCCTAAAATGTTAATAGTGCCCAGGGTGAGAAGTCCTGGTGTAAGGAAAGCCACAACTTAGGGCTCTAGGGAAGTAGCTCAAATACAGTGTTTTTCCTCCTAGATTGTGTTCACTTGCTAATTCCTTATCTGTTTAATCCTATTACAGGAAAATTAAAATAGTTTTCCCTTTTTTGGATTAAAATGTGATATTTAATGTAAAATGTTGTAAAAGTCTCCTGTTTGCCAATCTGAAAGCTCAACTATGCTTTTAAAAGATTGTGTCAGTCTACATCAAGTCACTCTCCTCCTCTGTAGAAACTCTAGTAGCAAAAGGTGCAGAGATAATTTTTTATGTTTCCTTTTAGCATCAAAGGCAAAAAAACCATCTCAGTTTTCTGGGAAAATAACTGTTAAAGCAAAGGAAAAGAGTTATTCTAAACTCGAAATACCATATCAAGCAGAAGTTTTAGATGGGTGAGTTTCTCTTTAAAATAAGCTTTATAACTTTTCACTAATCAGTAAATTCTGTTTTCCTACTAATTGACCTTAGCAAAAGTAGTAACCAAATTTACATAAGCTCTATGGAACTTTTGTTGAAAAGATCAACTTCCACTTTATTGTTTTTACTTTTTTAGAAGAAAAAGATAAATGGGATGATATGATTTGGGCTTAAATGAAGTCTTAGTGATTCAGTAATATAATAGAAAAAGGAATCTATGATTTTTAAATAACATTTACATCATTGGAGCTATTTCCTTTCTGTAATTGGTTTTGTAACATACAAGTGGTTGTGGCTTGTTATTAAAGTATATTGTCACTTGAAACAAAATCATTTATCTTCCTTTATAAACTTGTAAACAGTGTTCTAGAATTACAACTTTTTATAAATGGGTAACAATATATGTAGTTCATTTTGGATTATACTTGAAACAATAATAGTTTAATATCCAACTTGGTAGGAACTCATTTTAACAAAACTGGTTGCAATTAAATGATAAACATGATTTTTTTTAAGTAGCTTAAAACTTTCTGTTAATACATTCTTGATTTCAATTGTTTGATTGCATATAATTCAATAGAGAATAGTTCTTTATATTACATGTCGATATTTTGCAATCTAAGTTTTGTTTTAAATCATGTGCTCATGCTCTAAAATATTCATAGTTCTAATTCTCAAGTAACAGTCCTTAATGTTAAATGTAAAATTATTACAACAGAAGAACTTGGATTTTAAATTAATGCATAGAGATAAAAATGATTTATGTTTTTTTCAAATAGTTATTTGGGATTTGATCACGCTGCCACATTATTTCACATCCGAGACAGTCCTGCTGACCCTGTGGAAAGGCCAATTTACCTGACTAACACTTTCAGCTTTGCAATCCTCATTCATGATGTGTTGCTACCAGAAGAAGCCAAAACGATGTTTAAAGTATGTCTGGGAACCTTCATACTTTTCATTTTACTGATCTACCAACTAGATGATGCTGACCCATTGTTTTTTTTCTCTCCCCTCATTTCCTAGGTTCACAACTTCAGCAAACCAGTCTTAATTCTTCCAAATGAATCAGGATACATTTTTACACTGTTTTTTATGCCCTCCACATCATCCATGCACATAGATAACAATATTTTACTTATTACCAATGCTTCTAAATTTCATTTACCTGTGCGGGTATATACAGGCTTTTTAGATGTAAGTATGTTGTACCTTTAAAATTTAAGTTCCCAGCCATCTTTTGTGTGTTCAGGTATTATTAGGCAATCATTTTGTACATGCTTCTGTACATGAGCTCTATAAGTTGCTCTAATCCCTCCTCTCAGTACTTTCAAGATAACTGGTTTTCATCCTTCCCAGTAGCCATCTCTTGTCGTGACACAGATGAATCCTTTTGTTACAGTTGGCACTTAGGTCTTTTCCATGTTGTGCTTTCTCTTGGTTTTACTTTTAAACTGTTACAATCATGGGGAAACTGAAAACAAACACTAAGTGGAGGAAAATAAAAAGCAGGAAAAAATAATACAGGGAGGGCAAAGAAGAAACTAAGGAGGTGGTGACCAAAACCAGGAAATACAGCGTAAAGAAAAGAACCAAATAATAAAGAAGAGAGTAAGGTTGGTAAAAACACACAGTTGGAATAGCAGGAAAGAATAAAGGTCTTTCTAATATAGAAAATAAGCCAGGAGAAAAAAAAAAAAATCCAAACTAAGCTATCCTTAGGATAATCAGTGAAAGAATTTTAGATAAAAAATAAAACTGATGAGAGATATGAAAGATAAAAAGAAAATTAGAACATATGGAGATGTAGTTCCCCAAAAAGCCAACATCAATAAGAATTTCAGAGCTGGAGGGACTTTTCAATATTATCCCACTCCTTCTTCATTTGTTTTGCTTGAGTGATTATGTATTTTTGGCTGCCCTCATGAATACATAATGTTTACTGAGACCAAGGATTTTTTGCCTAATCCTCTGGGGTTTTACTTACCCTTCCCTAGTACTTTAGCTTCCTGCTTCTTTTACATGCCTTCAGAGGAGAAATAGTTATTCCATAGAGACTATGAATGTCTTCATTTCTGATTACTGAAAATACTTCATTGTACAGAATTCTTAATTATATTTTATATATGTGTATATATGTGTATATTGACATAAAATATAGAAACCTTAGTATGTCCATACAGCTACTTTCTCTTGATACCCTGCTTTTATATAAGTGTGATTTAATGTTTAATCTAGTTCTTTTATATCTTTTCAGTACTTTGTATTACCCCCCAAAATAGAGGAACGTTTCATAGATTTTGGCATACTGAGTGCTACAGAAGCAAGCAATATTTTATTTGCAATTATAAACAGCAATCCAATTGAGGTAAAAAAAAAAAAAATCTGTTTTTATTCTAAATCACATTTAAGTGTTTTATGCTAGTGCTACAATAATCCCTTTCATATCTTTTTCTTTTTTTTAAGTTGGCTATAAAAAGTTGGCACATCATAGGAGACGGTTTATCAATAGAACTCGTAGCTACTGAAAGAGGCAACAGAACTACAATAATTGCAAGCCTTCCAGAATTAGAAAAATCCTCTTTATCAGACCAGTCATCAGTAAGTAAACTTTCTTATTGTTTCCTTAAACTTAGTTATATGTCTAAACCCCAAATAAAAGTCTATTCCTACGACACATACTTGAACTAATATTTTTATGAGATTCATAATAGCATCAGTTATTTAATATTAAAAGGTTCTTGTGGGCAATCTACTTCAACTCCCTCCTTTTATGATGAGGGCACTTGAAACCCAAAGGAGTTAAGTTCTACCCTGTCATAAAAGGTTCTGTAACAAAGAAAATTTAAATAATCTTTTTGTAACACAAGTGTCATTACAAGAGAAATTCCCATTGGTACTAAACTAACCCTATGTTCATTGAATTTACTTGGCAAAAGAGATAGCCCTGCCCATTGGTAGAAAGTTTTCAATTATACAGAATATTTCTGGCCAGGTTTCTTTGAGACAAACCTTGTTTGATCCCTTTGTAGATATGCCCATGTACTTTTACTCTGTCTTATAAATACGTACATTTGGTCATAAAAGAGCATGAAACAAGAGAAAACAGATATATCAGTCAAAGCCCTTACCACTACTGGAAGTGGAACTTGGAATTTATACCAATTCAGAACAGAACTAGTAGAATTACCTTGTGTGAGAAGGGGCATAACATATCTCATCTGTAAGTTAAGGGTAGAACTTCTTGTGGCAGTCTTACAAAAGAAGGAGAAAATGTCCTTATGCACAGAGATGGTTGACAGATACGCTTCCATGGACTGCCATAAGCTATAAAAATTTATTTAAATAGTTTGTGCCAGAAGAACCCTCCAGAATAATTTTGGAGGGCATTTTGGCAATATGTATCACTCCTGGGAATTCTTCCCATGGAAGTAATTTAAAGAGCTAAAAGCTCACTGGTAGAAAACTGTGCTGCCCAAGACAGTTGGAACTAATTAACATGTGGCTACTGAGCCCTTGAAATGTGGCTAGTCTCAGTTAAGATGTCTTGTGTCAAATACACACCAGATTTGAAGACTTAGTTTGGGACTGTAAGCTGTTAATAATAATATTAAAATATTGATAATGTTTTAATATTGATGACATGTTGAAATGTTACTAATTTGGATATATTAGGATAAATAAAAAGTATTAAAAATTTTTAAAAAGAGCTAAGAGCTGTGAAAATGAAGATGTTTATAATAGTGTTATTAATAATTTCAAATACCTGGAAACAGTCAAATACAAAAAGTAAATCATGATTTTATGATTGAATATGAAGCAAATAAAAAATAAATATGATTGTGTATAGAAACTTGGAAGATTTATGAAAAAGTAGAAAACAGTACTAAATAAGGTATATTCTAACTGCAGCTATGTAGCATTCAAGCTACATAATCAGATATTTGTGAACGGTGGTAATTTATGGCTGTTTATTTTAATAATTTATAACGTTTTAAATTTGATTAAATAAAGCCTCCTTTTAAAACAAGTATATATCCTTGAGAAGTAGTATTTGTCACTCCAGCGGAGGTTTTATTTTTAATAAAAATAGAATGCTGAAAAAGGGTAATAATTAAGCCTGCCATTAATGTATTCCTTTCAACAGTAAAGTTAGAGTAAAATCGTATGTATATCTACTCCCAGCTGTTTGAATTTTATTGTTTCCTAGTAAGACATTATAAATCTAATAATTCTAGAAATCTGGATCATTTCCTAGCAATAAATAGCATATGTTAACATATTACTATTTAAATTTCAGAGGTCCATTTAATAACATAAAGTCTGTTTGACAATTTAGTTTTAGAATTAGCTTTTATATAAAACTATAAATTTAAAAACAAGGGACAGAAAGAAGAGATCATTGTTACGAACTCTTAAAATAGGAAGTTGTAGTGAGGTACCAACTTCAAAATAGCAACTCCACAAAATGAATTTTTTTAAGCTTAAAACGCTTAAACTTTCAACTGTTTTCCCAAAACCCAAAGCTATGAACTACATTATTGTCCTGTTCCTTATGAAACACACATTGCCAGCAATTCTGTGTTCTTGAGACCTGTGTTCTGATTTGGGCAGTCTACACAGTAGAGTAGAAAGTCTTAGGATTGCACAAAACCAACACAGAAAATGCTTTTTAAAAGGAGAAAGTATGTTTGGTATATCAACATTTATATTTTAAGGTAACTATGAATTCTAGATAAAATATAACTAATTATTAAAGTACATCTTCACAAAATGAATTACCTTTTGGGGGGAATTTCACAACTAAAAAGTGCTGACAGAAGAAGAGTGGACAACCACTGTCACACACCACACACAAAAATCACTCAAAATGGATGAAAGACTTAAATTTAAGACCTGAACCCATAAAATCCCCTAGAAGAAGGGGATAAGTCCCTTGACATCAGTCTTGGTGATGATTTTTTTGGATCTGACTCCCTTTGCTCCAGCCCTCACCCTCTCTGTCGGTGCAGGTACATGCATAATGTGTGAGGACCATACCCCTTTCCACCTTGGCAGATGGGACTCTGTTCCTGAGCCAGTTTTCTTGGTGGTCCATGGAATAAGTGTAGAATAAGCATCTAAGAATGGGCATTATTTTGAGATATTTGTACAAGATGGTATGGTAATTCAGTGTCATACAGTATATATTAGAATTTGGAGGTCAGGTCATCACAAATAGTGTTCTTTACCATTTTAGTAGGAAACTGCAACTAGCAAGGCTAATGAATGATGTCATTTCTACCACATACAGGTAATATTAGCTTCAGGCTATTTTGCAGTGTTCAGAGTCAAACTTACTGCAAAAAAACTGGAAGGGATTCATGATGGAGCCATACAGATCACCACAGACTATGAGGTAAAGACTATGAGGATTCATGTCAATGAGGTTTTTCTGATAATTCAGTCTCTTTTTTGTTGTTTTTATAGAAACAACTAAGTTTACTGATAAAGTTATAGTTTACTTGTCTTATACCTTAAAAACTGAACTTTTGAGAATAGTTTACAAAATCTTGGTGTTCATTAGCTCCTAGTTTTCTCATAAAACCCAAAACCTCTTAACTAAAAACAACTGCAGAAAAATGGCTTAAATAAAAGGCATCCGAATTGGCAAAGAAGAAGTCAAACTCTCACTCTTTGCAGATGATATGATACTTTATGTGGAAAACCCAAAAGACTCTACCCCAAAACTGCTAGAACTCATATAGGAATTCAGTAAAGTGGCAGGATATAAAATCAATGCACAGAAATCAGTGGCATTCCTATACACCAACAACAAGACAGAAGAAAGAGAAATTAAGGAGTCAATCCCATTTACAATTGCACCCAAAACCATAAGATACCTAGGAATAAATCTAACCAAAGAGGCAAAAAATCTGTACTCAGAAAACTATAAGATACTCATGAAAAATTGAGGAAGACACAAAGAAATGGAAAAACGTTCCATGCTCATGGATTGGAAGAACAAATATTGTGAAGATGTCAATGCTACGTAGACAATCTACACATTTAATGCAATCCCTATCAAAATACCATCCACTTTTTTCAAAGAAATGGAACAAATAATCCTAAAATTTGTATGGAACCAGAAAAGACCCCAAATGGCCAGAGGAATGTTGAAAAAGAAAAGCAAAGCTGGTGGCATCACAATTCCGGACTTCAAGCTCTATTACAAAGCTGTCGTCATCAAGACAGTATGGTACTGGCACAAAAACAGACACATAGATCAATGGAACAGAATAGAGAGCCCAGAAATGGACCTTCAACTCTATGGTCAACTCATCTTCGACAAAGCAGGAAAGAATGTCCAGTGGAAAAAAGACAGTCTCTTCAACAAATAGTGTTCGGAAAATTGGACAGCCACATGCAGAAGAATGAAACTGGACCATTTCCTTACACCACACACAAAAACAGACTCAGAATTGGTTGAAAGACCTAAATGTGAGACAGGAATCCATCAAAATCCTAGAGGAGAACACAGGCAGCAACCTCTTTGACGGCAGGCGCAGCAACTTCTTCCTAGAAACATCGCCAAAGGCAAGGGAAACAAGGGCAAAAATGAACTATTGGGACTTCATCAAGATAAAAAGCTTTTGCACAGCAAAGGAAACAGTCAACAAAACCAAAAGACAACCGACAGAATGGGAGAAGATATTTGCAAATGACATATCAGATAAAGGGCTAGTATCCAAAATCTATAAAGAACTTATCAAGCTCAACACCCAAAGAACAGATAATCCAATCAAGAAATGGGCAGAAGACATGAACAGACATCTTTCCAAAGAAGACATCCAAATGGCCAACAGACACATGAAAAAGTGCTCAACATCGTGCAGCATCAGAGAAATCCAAATCAAAACCTCAATGAGATACCACCTCACACCAGTCAGAATGGCTAAAATTAACAAGTCAGGAAACGACAGATGTTGGCAAGGATGTGGAGAAAGGGAACCCTCCTACACTGTTGTTGGGAATGCAAGCTGGTGCGGCCACTCTGGAGAACAGTATGGAGGTTCCTCAAAAAGTTTAAAATAGAGCCACTGTACGACCCAGCAATTGCACTACTGGGTATTTACCCCAAAGATACAAATGTAGTGATCCGAAGGGGTACGTGCACCCCAGTGTTTATAGCAGCAATGTCCACAATAGCCAAACTATGGAAAGAGCCCAGATGTCCATCAACAGATGAATGGATAAAGAAGATGTGGTGTATATATATATATAGTGGAATATTATGCAGCCATCAAAAAATGAAATCTTGCCATTTGCAACGACGTGGATGGAACTAGAGGGTATTATGCTGAGCAAAATAAGTCAATCAGAGAAAGACGTATCATATGATCTCACTGATACGAGAAATTCTTAATCTCAGGAAACAAACTGAGGGTTGCTGGAGTGGTGGGGGGTGGGAGGGATGGGGTGGCTGGGTGATAGACATTGGGGAGGGTATGTGCTATGGTGAGCGCTGTGAATTGTGTAAGACTGATGAATCACAGACCTGTACCTCTGAAACAAATAATACATTATGTGTTAAAAAAAAAAAGAAGATAGTAGGAAGGGGAGAATGAAGGGGGGGAATCAGAGGGGGAGACAAACCATGAGAGACTGTGGACTCAGAAACAAACTGAGGGTTCTGGGGTGGGGGGATGGGTTAGCCTGGTGATGAGTATTAAAGAGGGCATGTATTGAATGGTTCACGGGGTGTTATATGCAAACAATGAATCATGGAACACTACATCAAAAACTAATGATGTAATGTATGGCGATTAACATAACATAATAAAATAAAATTTAAAAAAAAAAGAAAAATGGCTTTGGCACATTTATAATTGCTCTGTTAGAAACCTGCTTACACATAGTTATATTATTGCACAGATCCTGACTGAAATTCCTGAATGAGATCACTGATTCTTCTGCAATCATTAATATACTCCTGTGTAATATTTCCAAAAAGGAAGATACAATCAGGAAATCACATCTTAATTTGAGTTCTTATGATTGTATTTACATGAGTCATTCTAGTTCAAGGGCAGAGTGAAGATCATTGAGCTTTTGAAAGACTCTTTGTGGTGTTTAACATGTTGCATTCAATGAGATTTTTGAACGGATATATTTCTACCACACTTAAGTGTTTTAATTTAATATTTACAAGTTGCTTCCACTGGTCTCCTGTTTTCAGCACATACAACCCCCACATGAAAGAAAGCTAATTCAGAATAAACAGAACTGATCATTTAATAATAATAATGTATGTAAATAATATATAATAATAATAGATTTGTTAGGAGTGTGTCAAATTAATTACCTTCAAAAGTGAAAAATTCATGTTGATCACTCATGAGAAAAATAAGTACATTTCATAGCTAAGACAAATTTTTGTTAGTATGGATAAAAATGAGAATTAGGAAAAAATATCTTAAGTATCTTTGTGAGTTACAGACAGAGTGAGTTGATATTCAACATCTATAATGTTCAACTCATTTTTTAAATTAAGTTGATGTTAATTTATTGCTGCATACAAAAAATACAGAACTGTATAACTCTAGAAAATGTGCAGTGTCACATACATTGTTTTAGGAGTACAATTTGACTTTCTTTGTTAAATTAATAGTCTACAAAATAACCTGTGTTATGAAAAATCTATTCTTCATTCCTTCCCCATTGTTTTGTCTTACCATGTTTTCAATGAATCACTGAAAAATACATGGAAATGTATTTTAGAGCATTTTATGGAGTACATTGATTAAACAGTTTTCATGGGTAATTTTAATATTGTGTTTGAGATAGTTATTGCTAATATAAGTTCCAAGATGACTTTTTTTACATCCTCAAAAATAATGCAGTAATGGTCAAGATCAGTCTCAGACTTAAACACTTATTTCTGTGGTCTGCTTCTTCACTCCACAGATCCTAACGATTCCTGTGAAGGCTGTAATTGCAGTGGGTTCGCTGACTTGCTTCCCAAAACATATGGTTCTTCCACCTTCCTTTCCAGTAAGAGATTTAATTAATAGATGTTTTTTATAATTTTTTTCCTTTGCCTTTACCTCTGTGTTCCTAGAATCCAGCAGTAAAGTCAGCTATTCTTTATTCATAGCTTATTTTAAGGTAAGACATTGAACCAGGTTCCATAGGAGGGATAAAGAGGAATAAGAAATAGTCCCTTCTTTCAAAAAGTTTTCTATCTAGATTGGGAAATGAGCCAATGATTCATAAATGAAAAGCAGGATGTAGAAATTGCCCTAAAAGGTGTAAAAATGAAGTGCTGTGAGTGAAATACACATGTAGTTGATGAAGGTGCATGTGAGCTGCCTTAGAATTTCTTTTGGCAAGATAGATAGGGATGGTAAGAACTTGCATCAGGTCCCTGGGATCAACCTGAAGGCACAGAAGCAGTAAAGTCTGAGGTGGCTTTACATGGCAGTGAGTTGCCCAGTTTGGCAAGAATAGAGGGAAATTTTAAGAGAAGGTGAAATGACATGTTGGAGTGATAGCGTGAAAAAAACAATTCATGCATTTAGTCCATGAAAATCTAAAGTTTTTAAGCAGAGCCTTGACATCATTAGAGCTGAGCTTTAAACATTGTTTCTCCGGCAGAAGTAAATATAGGGTGCACAAGGAAGTGATAGTAGAGTGCCTGAAGCCAATTCAGGGACTCTGTTCATACTCCATATGAGTAGTGTCAAGAGGACGTTTGAGCTTAGGGCACTGGCAAAGGCAGTAAAGCCCTTTCATACCTCTAAGCCTTGGCTGTTAGTCTGTCTTGAATGCCCTTCTTCTTCCCCTACTGTCAAAGAACTACACATCTTCCAAGATTCAATTCCATGTCATCTGCTCTCTGAAGATTTCTTGACTCCACTGGACAGTTACTAAATGTTACATGTGTGATCTTGGAATGATTTTATTTTATTTTTTTTTGAAGATTATTTATTTGACACAGAGACAGAGAGAGACAGACAGAGAGCACAAGCAGGGGGAGCAGCAGAGGGAGAGAGAGAAGCAGACTCTCCACTGAGCAGGGAGCCTGATGCGGGGCTCTATCCCAGGACCTCGAGATCATGACCTGAGCCAAAGGCAGACGCTTAACCGACTGAGCCACCCACGCACCCCTTGGAATGATTTTAAATTACTCTCTTGTAGCAGGCCTCACATGTGCTTTAAATATTGCCTTATGTGTTGGTCTTCCCAGTGAGACTGAGATCCTCTAGGAAAGGGATAAGGGATCTTTTATCCCCAAGCAGGCAGTTAGTAGGTAATGAGAGCTTAGGCAAGAGACATTTCAGATTTGAACTGTGCTTGAATATCCTGACAAGGTCCTACTAATTCTTTATTCGTAGCTTATTTTAAGGTAAGACATTGAACCAGGTTCCATAGGAGGTATAAAGAGGAATAAGAAATAGTCCCTTCTTTCAAAAAGTTTTCTATCTAGATTGGGAAATGAGCCAATGATTCATAAATGAAAAGCAGGATGTAGAAATTGGTATGTAGAAGCAGGTATGGGTAGGGTAGATAGAGTCAAAAATATGACTTAGAGTTTGAACCTAGAGAATAAAGAGAAAAGAAATGGAGAAACCAAGAGACCACCACAGCCTTTTGCAGGAAGGTGTTGTGGTCAGTTCAGGAGACTTGGGGGCAAATGTAGAAGTGTCCCTTACCCTGTAGAAGGAGATGTGGTGGTTTATGAGAAAACAGTACGTTGTAAAAATCTTAATGCTATATACAATAAAACCTAAATTTAGAATTTAGTACCTTAAAAAGATCAATTTTGAGTTCATAGGTTCAGCATATTTGATTAATTAAATCTTTGTCTTGTCATTCCACTTTGCACTGACTGTATAGAACTCAACTTCATTATTTATCCAAAAAGACCTTGTTCCTTTCTTCAACTGCCTTTTCAATCAGTGATCTCCTTAAACAAAGCATAAATACTGGAAGGGAATAATTGAGTAGATGACACAGTGAAAGGCCCATGAATGGTAAATCAGAAAGTATCTGTATAAAAAAAAGGTGTTGATTTTGAACAAAGTAGGATCAAACTTTTAGATATCCTCAGATGGCTTACATTACCAGATTATTTACTTAGAATCACAAATTAACTTGATGTTACTACCTTAGTCAGGCTCTTACAACAAATTACCATAGCCTGGGTGGCTTAAACAACAAGCATTTATTTCTCACAGTTCTGAATGCGGGGAAGCCCAAGATCAAAGCACCGGGCAGATCCGGTGTACGGGTGTATTAGTGAGGGCATTCTTCCTGGTTTTGCAAATGGCTGTCTTCTCACTATAGCCTCTCCCAACCGGAAGAACAGGGAGGCAAGGCAAGCACTTTTGTCTCTCCTTTTAAGGTCATTAATCCCATTCATTAGGGCTTCACCCTTATGACCTAATCACCTCCCAAAAGCCCCACCTCTAATACTATTATGGTGAGGGTTAGAATTTCAACATATGAATGAGGGGAGGGGAGGGGTTCACATTCATTCCATAACAGTCACCTGATTCTGTAAAATCTCTTGTCCAGTGGAGTATACCAGCGCCAATTGAAGCATACAGTACATCCAAATTAGCATTTCAAGTACTTGTGGTTTAATACTTAATATTTGAATACCATCGTAAAATGAACTTTTGTATCTGTTACCTATTTTGACCCACCCACCCGGCCACACACACGCACGCGCACACACACACACACGCACACACACTCCTGAGAGACAAGGCATGGACTTGAGCAAAATGATTATTACCGGTGCATGCCATGAAGACTTGGGCTATCAAAGGCCTTGTGCTTCCTGCTCCTGTGTTCTCTCCATCACAGCAGCATGCCCGACCTCTGATACCTTTCTGCTATGTTTCCCTCTAGCTGGGCTGCAAATGATGAGTGTTACTTTTTTTTTTTTTTTTTTAAGATTTATTTATTTATTTATTTGACAGAGAGAGACACAGCAAGAGAGGGAGCACAAGCAGGGGGAGTGGGAGAGGGAGAAGCAGGCTTCCCGCTGAGCAGGGAGCCTGATGCGGGGCTCGAACCCAGGACCCTGAGATCATGACCTGAGCCGAAGGCAGATGCTTAATGACTGAGGCACCCAGACACCCCGATGAGTGTTACTTTTAACCTCACTCTCATTCAACTCTTTTTTCTGTGCACTCTCTTAACTTCTGTGTCTTCTAATACCAGATATTAGCCCAGTGGGTATGGTCATTTTCGAGACTTCTTCAAATGACTAGGAATCAGATTATAAGATAAAATTCTGTACTCAAAGGAAAGTAAAGATTATAATATAATTCTTATTGTGGATCATTTAAATCATTTAATTTTTTACTTAAAATTTGATACCCTATCATAGGGAGAAGCATGCAGCTGATAAGAGCAATCATTGCTTATCTGGT
Organism: Neomonachus schauinslandi; assembly: GCF_002201575.2. Classification (NCBI taxonomy): domain Eukaryota; kingdom Metazoa; phylum Chordata; class Mammalia; order Carnivora; family Phocidae; genus Neomonachus; species Neomonachus schauinslandi. The sequence goes on along the minus strand of NC_058412.1, from coordinate 76,400,492 downwards.
GATTTAATCTGTCTGCTGTGTTAATGAGATATTTGCTAACCTGTATTTTTAGAAGATGTCTGATTTCTTTTTGGCACAAATGATATTTTTCTTTTAAAAAGAAAATACTTCTAAGTAAAATAAATCTGATTTTTTTTTTGTCTTGTCTTGTTTGGCTTTTGATTTTAGAACTAAATTATTTCATCCTGAATTTGGATACTTTGAGGGCAGTCTGGCCTTGGCGTAAACAAACCTTGCTTAACAAACTGACAATGACCATTTCCTTTATTCAAAGCTATCTCTGTTTGTTACCTTTGTTGGTAGCCTCATTATTTTAACATCAAACATGAATGTTTTTCTTACTTTCTCATTTCATTTTCACAAGATTACAGAGATTTGTCCTGCTAATTTTTGTATAACAGGCCGTGAAAACAACAAATATACACACACACACACATAAGTATAGATATATTTGGGAGGGCTCTGATTACAAAATTAGAGATTATCAAGTGATAAAAATTCTAAGTGTCTTTTGGGGTTTGGTTTCTGAAAAATATGTCAGCTCTAAATTGTGTGTTCTTAAAAAAATCCAACCATATACTAATGAGTTTGTTTGTTTGTTTTCTTCAGGGGAAAATAGTTCATCAAAGCTTAAATATTATGAATTCCTTCTCACAGAAGGTAAAGATACAACAAATACGATCTTTGTCAGAAGATGTGCGATTTTACTACAAACGATTACGGGGCAATAAGGAAGACTTGGAGCCAGGAAAAAAGTCAAAGGTTTGAGAACATTGTATTTGAGGATTCCCATCTGTTAGTATTGTGTTACTGTGACCTTCTGTGGATTTGGGATTCATGGTTCTCCTGTGCCTCTTTGTAGATTGCAAACATTTATTTTGATCCTGGACTGCAGTGTGGGGATCATTGCTATGTTGGCTTGCCTTTTCTATCCAAATGTAAGTTAACTTGCTGTTCTCTCTCATCCCCTTCACTCCACCCAAAATATTCTTTGATGAAAGGCTGCCACTTTCAAAGTCCATCTCTATCCCTTGGTACTATGGAAATCATCTGAGGGGAAATTGACAAGTGGATATAGATTATAGGGCTGAATTTGTCATAATGTATGTTTCCTTGTTTTAGCTGAACCCAAAGTACAGCCTGGTGTAGCCATGCAGGAAGACACTTGGGATGCTGACTGGGATTTGCATCAAAGCCTATTCAAAGGATGGATGGGAATAAAGGAAAATTCAGGTCATAGGTGGGTGGTTTTACTTTAAGTATGTTTAGCTATCTTTACAAGTTTGAAATGTCTCTGTTGATACTACTTTCTAAATGTTACTCTTAAATTAGGTTCTTTTACTTCTCTATAGCTAAGAAAATAACGCCTCATCTTCAGAAAATTATTAATAAGGCATCTTGAATTGCCATTTTAATTGCATATTGCTCAGAAATATACACACTACCATTTTTCTCTTTTCTCCCGTGCTCTAGATACTTCCTTAAAATCAAAGAACTATTTGAAGTTATCTTTATAGAGGATGCATACACTGTTCACCTTAGATACAGCCATTTGTGTAAGAAAGTTTTTACCTACCACTGACCTCTGGTAAAAGCAAAGAAAACATTTCCTAGGTTTAAGTCTACAGTGGAGACCAGGTGTCCATTTGCTCATTGTGAAAAGAACTGCCTCCTCCCTTTCCAAGTGCTGAGCCCTTAGGGGGCACCCAGAGCCCAGTTCACTAAGGCTCAACCATATGTCATTGGCAGGCAGAAAACATGCTAATGACAAATCACTACCATACCTGGATTCAAAAGCAGAAACACACTTCCTCAGCACTGTAGAAGTACGATCTTTCTTGTGCTCCAGAAGAGAATTTGATTAGAATATTGATAATATAATAACTGATGAAACTGATCATCTTCACTTGGCTATTTTGGATGTATTTATCAGTATCAAAATAATTTATAGTACTATAAATTTTTCAAACCATTAGTGATTGAATCTGAGGGTTTCATTTATCTGAACTATCTACTATCAAAAGTTTTCTTAAGGCAAAAGAGTTAAATTTCTACTTTAAAGTGGTGAAAATAAGTAGAGAGGGACCTCTAATGAACTCACTAGTTCTTCGTCCCCTACATTTCCATCACAGACCTTACAATGTATAGACAGTCTCCAATTGTTAACATTATGAATAGATAACTTGGAGCGTTGCTGAGGAACCTCTTCACCTCCCACCCACCAAAACCTCTGCCTTCCTCCTTGTGTGCCCACCACTCCACAGCCAAGAAGCTGGGCTTCCCGTCTGCCCCATAGCATCATGTCCCAGGTGCACAGTGACTGTGGCATTCTCCCTGCTCCTACCTTTGTGTTACCTTGTCACTGTGCGTGTTAAAGAGAATTTCTGTTCCTGCCTTATAAAACCTGTACTCTTACCAATACTAGAGTATCACAATTCAGTAGTGTTGTGGGTTAAAGTAGGCTTCAGTGTTTGGGCCCAGGGACCTTAGCCCTGTGTGTAATATTGTTTCCTTAGGGAATATGTTCTTGAGTTCTAAACATCTGGCTTATGAATACTGGTAAGTAGGGAAATATTCAAATGAGGTCCTGAATATTGCTGATAACTTTACATACATCTGCACAAAACCCTCATATGTATTACCATTTCAGCTGACATCTTCATTGCATATCAAGATTGTCCTTCTTTTTTTTTTTTTTTTTACCTCGTGGGGAAAAAGCCATATGCACTGCCTTCTCATAAGTTCTACTGATGAATATTCATCAGGACCCTTTCTAGGTCTTTCCACTAGCCTGCAAGATCCTTTAGGATCCCTTAACACCATATGTTATCTGTCCTTCACATATTCAGTACAAAAACAACACAGGTGATGAGTGATAGAGACTTTGGCAACTCCTTGTGCCAAAACAGAGACATCTTTATACATGTCTATTAAAAGCATAATAAAATGTCAAAACAAATAAACCTGTACTTATTCAGGGCCAGAATAAAATTTCTCAAGTATACAAGCCTAATAGAATTTCTTATATTCAGAAAACTCAAATGTTTCATTTTGATATAGTAACTAACAAATTATTTTTTTCTAGATTGAGTGCTTTATTTGAAGTAAATACAGACCTTCAAAAAAATATACTATCAAAAATCACTGCTGAGCTCTCCTGGCCTTCTATAATTAGCTCACCCCGACACTTGAAATTTCCACTTACTAATACAAACTGCTCCTCAGTAAGTATTCAGAGTGACATTGATTTTTGGAAATTCATAATAGTGCTATAAAGTATCTACTCTTACTTTTAACTGTGGAAACCTTTCATTTACTGTTTTGTTAACTTTGTTTAAGGAAGAAGAGATTACTTTAGAAAATCCTGCAGATGTTCCTGTCTATATTCAATTTATTCCTCTGGCTTTGTATTCGAATCCTTCAGTCTTTGTAGATAAGTTAATATCAAGGTAAGCACTGCTTTAAATAATCAAAATGTTCTATATTAGCATTGAATTCTTATTTTACATATTTAAAACTTTATTGAAGCTTATACAGTAATAGATTGGGCTTAGAGAAATTCTAGATCCGTAATTAAAATTAAGAGGACGTTCTGGGGAAAGATACTGATAATGCGTTAAGTATCTAAAAGAGTTTTCAGTTTAAGACAAGAAAAAGTAATGTTGAACTCCTTTCTAAAGAAAAATATAAAAAAGTGAAAGATTATAAAGAGAAAGCAAGTGGAACCTTTTAAATATTTTAGTTTTAAAAAATGAACAAGGGGCGCCTGGGTGGCTCAGTCGTTAGGCATCTGCCTTCGGCTCAGGTCATGATCCCAGGGTCCTGGGATCGAGCCTCCACATCAGGCTCCCTACTCCACGGGAAGCCTGCTTCTCCCTCTCCCACTCCCCCTGCTTGTGTTCCCTCTCTCGCTGTGTCTCTATCTCTGTCAAATAAATAAATAAAATCTTTTTTAAAAAGTTTTTTTTAAATAAAAATAAAAAATGAACAAAATATTAACTATAAGTTGTGGCCTCTAATTTTTGGAAGGCTATTCATCTGATAATATTGACCTCAGAATCTGCCAAAAGGTAATTTGCAAATAAAGTACAAACTTGATAATTACTCTAATTACTCTTTAATTATGATGCTGTTTATGAAGAAATATATGTACTTTTATTTATTTTAGGTTTAACTTGAGTAAGGTGGCAAAGATTGATTTAAGAACACTAGAATTCCAAGTCTTCAGAAACAGTGTAAGTATGCAAGCTTCATACTATCCCAAAGAAATAACTCTATGATATGATCAGTGCAAATGTGGAGGAAAACTATTGACTTATCCTTAAATTTGGCTGAAGGGCAAGTTACTGAAGAAGCCAGGGCAGTCCAATAATTATTTTAGAGGCAAAAAAACCCAGGAGGAATGGATGGGATTTAGATCAACATGAGGCACACTGGGTAGAAGGTTCCTGTTTGCAGGCATCACTTCTTGAGTCCATAAAGGTTTATAATAATGGCTACCAGAAACCCTGAGAATATATAAATGAGGTATATATTAACATAATTTATTTTTATTAAGCTTCAAAATTTTGAGCTTGATCATTTAAATGTTTATTTTGAATACTTCCAAATAAAATTGTAAGCTCCGTTAATGCCAGACCCATAGTTGTTGAACAGATTAAACAAACTCATGGGAAGCCCTTCAAATGGTTCCTTGGTGTGTAGGAAGACTGTGGTGAATGTTGACTAGATAATTTTATTCTGGCCCTGAATAAGTATAGTCTGTGGCTAAGTAGTTCAGGAAAGAAAAGCAGTGGGAAGGTTCTCAGTATTTGGGGGCTGTATTGAAGAATGCTTCCCAGTATTGCATGAGCATCCAGTACGTGTCAGCATTATACCAGGTACATTCACATTTATAATTTCATGTAATCATTACAAGCAGCCAGGCTGAGCAGTTACTAACTATCCCAAGGGGAAAAACAAGGCTCAGGAAAAGGAAGGAACTTGCCCAAGTTCATACCTGTGATAACTGGCAGGGCCAAATTCAGGTCTAGTTCTCTCAGATCCCAGAGCCCTTGCCCATACTGTCATGCCACATGGTCATTGCTGATTAGGGGTCCCTAATTAGCCTGTCAAACCAGATATTCTTTAGTTCTTGAAATACTTGTGTTCTTTCCCATAGTTTTGTGTTTTAGTCTGTAAGGCATGTATTAGCTAAACCTTCGTAGAATAGTAGGTTTTTATACTGTCTGTAAGTCAATTTTGTATAAGAAAGTAATTTTCAATATATCTTTTTTCTGCCAAATAATGGAACACCAGACTGAAATGTAGACAGTCATATATTCTAGTCTCATGCCCTTCTCTTGGAATCTTTTCATGGTCGGTTTTTTCCATGCATAAAATGACAACCTAATAAGCTCAAGGATTTCTAGATTCCAAATCATTAGAAAGCTCAATAATCAGAAATTCCTTTTGCTCTGCTTTTATAAGGGAGGAAATACACATAAGTAAATGAGCTAATATTTACCTTTTTTCTTATCAAGTACAAGTTCTTTAGTGTTATTTACAAGGTATAAAACACTGACGTGTAGGCACTATGAGAGGTAGGAAGATGAATAAGAATACTCTAGATCTGGGGCACCTGGGTGGCTCAGTCATGATCCCAGGGTCCTGGGATCGAGCCCCGCATCGGGCTCCCTGCTCCGCGGGAAGCCTGCTTCTCCCTCTCCCACTCCCCCTGCTTGTGTTCCCTCTCTCGCTGTCTCTCTCTCTCTGTCAAATAAATAAAATCTTTAAAAAAAAAAAAGAATAATCTAGATCTCAGACATGTATTTGAAATATGAAATTCTAGGTCTTAGGGTAAAGTTAGGATAAATTTTATCACAGTTATCTGTAGTGGTTATAAAACCTATGGTTTTCAATGGATCATGGATCACCACATCAAAAACCAGTGGGGTATTGTATAGTGACTAACATAACATAATAAAACTTAAAAAAATAATAAATAATAAAAAAAATAAAACCTATGATTTTCAAAGTATTTGGTCTCAGGACTCCTTTACAGTCTTAAAATTATTCATGACTCTGAAGAGGTTTTTTGTTCATGTGGGTTACATCTATCAGTATTTACCGTATTAATTAAAACTGAGAGATCTTTTCTATAAAAAGTATATGAAAAGATGTTCAACATCACTAATCATTAGGGAAATGCAAATGAAAACCACTATAAGATATCATCTTACACCTGTTAGAATGGCTATTATCAAAAAGACCAGATATAACAAATGCTGGTGTGGATGTGGAAGAAGAGTAGGAATATAAATTGGTACAACCACTATGGAAGACAGCATAGAGGATCCTCAAAAAATTAAAAATAGAACTACTGTATGAGCCAGCAATTCCACTTCTGGGAATATATCCAAAGGAAACAAAAACACTAACTCAAGATATCCATACCCCGGTGCTCATTGCAGCATTATTTATAATAGCCAAGGCATGGAAAAGTCTAAGTGTCCATCAACGAGTGAATGGATAAAGAACTTGTAGTGTGTGTGTGTGTGTGTGTGTGTGTGTATACACACATACACAATGGAATGTTATTCAGCCAAAAAAAACAAGGAAATCCTACCATTTATGACAACATGGAGGACCTTAAAGGTATTATGCCAAGTAAAATAAGCAGAGAAAGGCAGTACTATATCTCACTTATATGTGGAATCTAAAAAAGAAAAAAACCCAAACTCCTAGAAAAAGAGATCAGACTTGCGGTTACAGAGGTAGAGGGGTGAGGGGAGAGGGAATTGGAGAGAAGTGGTCAAAAGGTATAAACTTCCAGGTACAGGACGAGTGAGTGCTAAGGATTTGATGTACAACGTGTTGACTAGAGCACTGCTGTATAATAGATAGTTGTTAAGAGAGTAATCCTAAGAGTTCTCATCACAACGAGAAAATTTTTTTCCTTTTATTCTTTTTTCATTCTTTTCACTGTATCTGTATGAGAAGGTGGATGCTGGCTGAACCTGTTGTAGTAATCATTTTATAATATATGTAAATGAGACTGTTGTGTCTTAAACTTATACAGTGATGTATGTCAATTATTTCTCCAAACTGGGAAAAAACAGAGATCTTTAAAATATTGATTCATATAAAGTAATAATAATAAACTCATTCCATTTAACATCGATAACATAAAAATTTTAAATAGCTGTATTTTCCCAAAAAGACTTTTTGCAAGAAGAGCAGATTGTTTTACATTTTTACAGATCTCTTTAATGGCTCTCAGACCTAATAGATAGATTTCCACTGCTTCTACATTTAGTTTTTCGTGATATATTTTTTTGGTTGAAGTATATGACAAATATCTGACCTGACCTGGCACAGAGATGTAGTTACAAAAAAAGAGTATCTTAATTGCCTTTTTAATTAATTCTAACAGCATGCATCAGTCATTTGGAAAATATTGGTTCACCAAGATATGCAGAGCTTCCAAATGTTGACATGATTCATTCTGCAAAATCCCAAAAAATCATATTCAGTAGTTTTTCCTTAATTGGACAGATGCACTTCATTTTTGTGAAAATGTCTACCAAATACCCAAGTCTGAACAACCACAGATTGACTGTCAATCATTCTTTCAACTATACATGGTTTTCCATGAGAAAAACAGCTATAATTCAGTTTGCATCTCAAATGGTAGCTTTTCAAGACAACATGGTGCTTCAGTAAGCAGCAGGAGTGCTTTATGCATACTTCCCATTTTATCAGACAATACTAAAAGTGCACATGCACAAAGATTGAGATTTATTGAGATTAATATCGTTAACTGCTTAATCAGTAAGAATTTTTTTTTTACAAGTACATGGCAGTGAAGAAGACAGTAGCTATAGGGAAGTTAGATACCACTGTCTTACTTTAAGCTGAAGGGTCAGTTGTTTTACCCGCCGTTGATTTGCTGACCGCTGGTGCAAATGTCAACACAGTGGAAAAGGCAGATAGCATCTGTCAGTGTTATGAAGGTAATTTTGACATCATGGATATCCTGAAAAGATTCTGAGATCCCTGAGGGTCCCATTGGTCACTCTGTAAAGAGCCACTACTACAGAATTACTGAGAATTAATTGAGGCCTTAATGATATCCGTGAGGCATCACAACATCCTCAAATGTTTGCCAAGTCATCAGAGTTTAAATTAGGTAGTGTTTATTGGTAATATATGTATAGTATATAATGTGTCCATCAATTACTCAGAATAGTTTATCTTAAAGAGAACTTATTGACCAACCACTTTGGAGCAGTCAGGATATTCTGTTATCCTAGTTGACATTGACAGAGAAGAATGTTAGATGCAGAAGAAAGTGTTTTGCCTCAGAAGCATGAGTTAAAAAGTAGTGGCTTCATTAAGTCTACTGACTGTAAGTTATGTTTGTAGAATCATGCTAACACAGGTAGATAGATTATATGTTTTAAACCTAACTATGCCAAGTAGAGCTGAAAGTCATGCAAACCTCACTCCCCTTCCACATGTTAGCAGAGCTGTGAAGAGCAGTGGACATTTGTAGCCAAGTGTTGCCAACCCTTCCCCCCAAAAAAGTTTAAACTTAATGTTGCTTAAAAATCAGAACAGTGTATCCTTAAGTGTGAACTATGATATTTTTAATAAAAAATGAATACTTAAATCTTACCTGTAACTGGCTGTCAAGAAGCCATCTTTTGGTTATTAAGCTAAGCTCTTATTTAAACTTTCAGTCATAAAGTGTTAAACAGTAATTATGTGCTGAGCTTTCAAAATAAAATTCAAAGATAGATTGATATGAGTTGGAAATATTTTTACAAATAAAAAAAATCTGAGACACCCTGAAGACCCTTCAGCTGATACCCGTCAGAGGGGGAAGGAGCAGGAAAACTGGCTGAAAGTGGAACAGCAACCATAGGACTTCGGGGTGCTGGGTGCTGATTGCACACCTGTTTGCTTTGTGCTAAAACATTTGAGCTATGCTTCTTAGCTTTGAGTCCTTTTTATATACGTGTATTACATTTCAAAATTTTTTAATGTTAAAAGTAAAAAGACTTCTATACAAAAACAAATGTAGTACAAATAATGGGGACTTTGGTGATGTGGGGATCAAAGCCCTTTTGGGGACTTAATGCACAATGAGAAGGGTCATCACTGGTTGCCCACTTCTGTTTGCAAGCTAACTAATATCTAAATCATGAGGGGTGAAATTGTTCACACATTTAATCAATTCAGGAAACTAGTACTGGACTGTGGGTGGGGTAAACTATAAAACTTCTATCCAGAGAATATAGTAGTAACTTCTCTTGTTTACCCAATGATTCAAGGCTCATCCACTGCAGAGTTCAACAGGATTTACAGAAGGCCTCTCTCGACATTCAATTTTAAACCTAATTTTAAAACCTGGAGAAAAGAAATCTGTCAAAGTAAAGTTTACTCCAATTCACAACAGAACTGTTTCTTCACTAATCATAATCAGGTAGTTTCTGTAATTTAAGTGTGCATTGATTTTTATTACTTTTTCAGAAGTCCTTACTTGATTTGTTTTAATATGTGTTTGTGTGTCTAATTTATTTAATAGGGTATTCACTTTGTCCAAAACACGCACACAACATACCACACCTGATGAAATGTACCTCTGTGATTACATTTATAACTTGAAAACCTGAATAGTGTTCTTACTGTACCATGTGTGACTCTTAAAAATGAAAAACTCGTGCATTTCTCCATGTAAAGATTTTTAAATTCTTAAAGTGTAAATGTTTCACTCTGAAGTTTAGTATATTCATTTCTACATGGTTTATTAAAAAAAAGTAAAAAATATAGATCAATTATCTATAATTTATTTATGTGAATTTGTAATTTATCGTGCAAATATAATGGGAGAAAATTCTGTATTTCTTGCATAGAAATAACCTGACTGTGGTGGATGCTGTGATGGTCCAAGGACAAGGAACAACTGAGAACTTAAGGGTGGCAGGCAAGCTTCCAGGTCCAGGGAGTTCCTTACGCTTTAAAATCACAGAAGCATTATTGAAAGATTGTACAGATAGTAAGTATTCCTAACAGTTTCAAGGGCACAACTTTCAGTGTTCGCTTCCAAAAGTATAATTTCCCAAAAACGAACAGTATTTCTGTACATGCACATGTATATATTAGTGATGAATACTTAAGATTTTTAGAGAAATACCCTGACTTGCTTTCAGAGTTGTTTGATTTGGATCTTCAAAGATTTAAAGGTTCAATGTTCGTTGCATGTCTTAGATGATTTACTCTGAGTACGAAAAATAAAGCATAATTAGAGGCGCCTGGGTGGCTCAGTCAGTTAAGCATCTTCCTTCAGCTCAGGTCATGATCCCAGCGTCCTGGGATTGAGCCCCACGTCAGGCTCCCTGCTCAGTGAGGAGTCTGCTTCTCCCTCTCCCACTCCCCCTGCTTGTATTCCCTCTCTCACTATCTCTGTCAAATAAATAAAATCTTATAAAAAATAGAATAAAAAAATAAAGCATAATTAAATTTTTGCTATCTAAAATGACACAACAAAGTGGAGTACTTCCTGATAAAGTCTGGGTGCCAGCTAACCTCTTCGGCGTGAGGAAGTGGCTCATAATGTTCTGCATATATTTATGGTGAATGTGATAATCCTTTGGACCTGCAGCACATGCCAGCAAGATTTATATTCACTCTTGATTTTCTTTCCTTTAGGTTTGAAACTAAGAGAACCAAATTTCACATTGAAAAGAACATTTAAAGTAGAGAATACGGGGCAACTTCAGATTCACATAGAAACCATTGAAGTCAGTGGGTACTCATGTGAGGGATATGGCTTTAAAGTTGTTAATTGTCAAGAGTTTGCACTAAGCGCCAACGCCTCTAAAGACATAATCATACTGTAAGTATTTTCTTACGAGGTGTAATGAATCACTGGCTTCTCATCAACCTCAAACACTACAGTTGTTCAGACTGTGCAGAGATATGTTTTCATACTCACAAAAAAGGTCTTTATCCACAAATATGCTCCTATGATTTGTTTCTATTTTATCTTCAGTTATTTCTTCATATCTTTGTTTTCAAAATTATGAAACTTCCTGTATATCCAAAGTGGATCAGATAATCTTAAAAAACGGTTTCAAAATTATTTCCAGGGTTGTGTTAAAGCATAAGGTTGTTGGTAGGAAATTGATTATAAATTCAGTCTCAGTAACAGAGCGGTCCCCGCATCACACATGTGCAGTTGTTCCATGTTCTACAATGGAGGAATGTGTAATGTTTTGGTCAGAAGACAGTGTTAATGCCTGTATCGGGAATAGCTGTAGCCTAGTTTAACAATTAATTGATAACTTGTTAGATTATAGGCTTTATATAATAAAATGTAACCTCTGTCCCCTTAATTGATAATTTCATGATCTTCAATGGACATTCAGTACATAATGATAATACTCATGTAAGGCTTAGTGCTTGGTACCTAAAGGTACAGTAGAGAATAAAACACCTTTCTTCAAGGTGCCAATCATCTGGTTGGAGAACATACAGTTAACAAAAAATAAAGATAAAATAATTAGGGCAGAAAGCAGTACTACAGGAGATGAAGAGAAGATCACCAGGGCTAGGATGGTTTTTGGTTGTGTGTATGTGTGTGTGTGTGTGTGTGTGTGTTTTTAAGGCATTATTGGGAATATATCCTGAGAGAAAAGAGTGGATTCAGATAAAGGAGAAAAGAAGAGGGAGGGAGAGAAGCTCAGAGAATGCTTCCTGAATTAATAATTATTCTGACTATTGTTCTTTTTCATGCAATTTCTCTAGTTACCAACAGAATATAGTTGTATTTGTTATTAACCTCGTAGTAGGAAAATGCTTTCTCCATCTTAAAATGAGGAAGTTGAATAGAAATACCAAACTCTAGGGAGAGGGGGAAAAGATGGCAGAGGAGTAGGGGACCCTATTTCAACTGGTCCCCAGAATTGAGCTGGATATCTACCAGACCACTCTGAGCACCCACGAAACCAGCCTCAGATGTAAGAAGATCTGGATCTCTACAAACAGCATATCGCAGGCAGTTGGTTTTGAGGTACGAAGCGGAGAGCCGTGATTCTTCGGGCAGATATCGGAGGATAAACGCAGCAGGAGGGTGCCTGGTCGTGGGGATCCTACAACGCTGGTGAGCGACAGCCTCGCATGCTGCAGACGGGGCACAGATTCGCAGACCGGTGGCGTCGGGAAAGAACTTTAGGACAGCCCCCGGGGTGGAAAACCAGACCGGCAGGGTCACGCGCACGCGAACCTCAGCCCCCCGGACAGAAACCCGGAGCGAGAGTGGCGCGCACTCGAACTGCAGCCTCTGAGACAGAAACCCGGTGGGCCAGGGTCACACCGGTGAACTGCAACCCCGGGGATGGAAACCCCAAGTGGCGGAGTTGTGCGCGCGCGAACTCGGAGCGGCTGGCGGTTTTAGAAGCACAAAGGGCAGAGACGTGCTCCGACCTGGAGGCAGGACTGGGGGTGCTGTGGAGGGGCACACAACCCAGGCCGCTGCAGTTTATAGCAGCACGGACAGAAACGGAGACGGTGTGGCCTGGAGAGCTCACTGAAAAACAGACTGAGGTCTCTCTGCTCTGAGGCAGAGGGTTGGAAACGGTCTCTTCTGCTCTGACTTGCGGAAGAGACGCGGAAAACTGCCAGGGAAAGGCGCCAGAGAACAAAAGCCCCAAAGACTGATTCCCACTGAACCCATCCCCCGCCACAGGGGCGCAGGGCAACTCCGCCCAAACAGGGTTGCCTGAGTAACAGCACGGCAGGCCCCTCCCCCAGACAACAGGCTGGGAAAACAAGAGGCCAGCAACCCTAAGGTCCCAAGAAAACAGGTTCATCTTGCTTGGGTTCTGGTCAATAATTTGGACTCTATACATTCCCT